>NC_052507.1:77571858-77596858 GCF_014356525.2 Nilaparvata lugens
CGTTCCTAGCAGTACCGAGAACTGGAGGAAATGAATTGCTGTTCAAAGTGTCTTTCCGACGAGAGTGGACTGGAAAATCAAGAAACAACAGAGGATTATGATAGCAAAAATTCCCATCAGTAGGTTAAGAGATTATCTGTTTTTGATTGGTAGTTTTGGGATCGTGAGGATTTGGATTCCAGACCTTCGATAACCTTTGAATGTTTGATTAAAAGTTGTACTCAAACTTTGAGCTTTGGATTCAAAATTCTTTAAGTTTAGGTGCGTACAGACTTATGCGCTACGAACACGGGCTTTTCTGTTTCCATCAGCTGATGTTATGCTCATCTGTATTTTACTGTCTCTGAACAAATACAGATATAAACGTAGCATCATCAGCTGATGAAAAGTGAAATGCGCGTGTTCGTGGCGCATTAGTCTGTACGCACCTTAATATAAGCAATTTTGGATCCTCAGCTCAAAATTTGAGTATTGATTTCAATCAAACATTCAAACTTCATCGAAGGCCCGCAAACCAAATCCTCACGATCCCACAACACCCAGAATCGATACCAAAATATTCGAAGAGCTACAAATGATATCGATTTATGCATTTCAATGTAGAAATAAAATTAATAACAAAATATTCATTCCCTATTATGAAAATTGATTATTGAATCTTTGAAAAATGCAATTTCTTGGCGAAGAAAATGTAATTGATCATTTTTAATAAGAATGAACAGTTGATATTACATCAGATATACCAACCGATATCAGCTATCCTCCATAGAAGGCAGTTGAATCTTTGAAAAAAGCAATTTCTTGGCGATGAAAATGTAATTGATTATTTTAAACAAAAATGAACAGTTGATATTACATCAGATATACCGGTATCAGCCATCCTCTAGACGGTAGTGGCAAGCCAGAGAATCGGTATGTGATTTCAAATTTATAGTGTTGTGTTGTGTTTGGTCAGGAGAACTAAGTGGAGGAATGTCCCAGATCAGCATACACAGGTGCACATGAAGATTTCCTGGTGGCTAAACCAGCATCAATAGCCTACTTAAATACCCTGGAAGCATGCCTCTAATTTCCAGGTCAAAAGTGACTAAGATATTTTCATTCGATTTATATATGAATTTTCTATTGTTTTCTTTTTTTTTCGAATTTTGTGATCATAAATGTGTTGTGTATACTGCCATACGCTAAATAAATAAGAGAATCGGTAATGCTGTCTCTTATCTTTCTCCACTGCCATTATAACGTGGACCTCACTATGGAACCGCTTTTCCTTTCAGTGTCCCCTCTCTATTTCTCAAACACTGATAGATAATACTCGTTCTGAGAGAAGATAACAACAGCACAAGGAACCAATGGCGTTAGTCTTCGCCGTAGGGTGATGCAGGACCCCAAAACGCGACCATAGTTTCTCCTCCCTATTGTCTACTTAATTAATGAGAACAGACCCTCTCACACGCACGCACACTCGCGATGGAGAATAAAAAATCCAGATCATGAGGCATCAGATAGTGAACGGTACCCGGCGTAGTATACAGGCACTGAAAAATTGCCACTCATTGTTGCCCATTCACTCGGCGACTGCATGTTTGTTGATGATAATCCATGATCGATCATCGACTGCACTCTGCCACCGGATAATCGATTTCCAATCCCTTCCCGACCTTCATGACAACACCGCGTAACCCGCGGCTCTATCAACGGTCAACTTTGTCGAGGTCTCATACTGAAACTGACCCAGTTATGCGAAATCACTTCATTATTGTAGGCTAACAATTGGTGCTCGAAGAATTCCTCTGTCGTTTTCATTGCTCTAATCGAATCAAGTATAAATCTTGTCTAAAACTAGTCTAATCTTGTGAAGCTACATGAGTGAACTTCGAGGTTAAGGTGCGGTTGTTCCCTGCTTCATACAGGGACTTTATAGTGAGGTTCACGATATAATGGCAGTGGAGAAAGATAAAAATAATTCCATAATGAATTCTCATAATTAATATGAATATTTTGTTAATTAATTATAAATTCTACATTGTTAAAAGGCGATCTGGCAACAGAGCAAAGCGAGAGAGATAGCGCTATCTGCTTTGTTGAATGATAGATAAGGTTTTTTTGGGTTCAAAATTGTATACAATAACTTGATTAATTCAATATGAAGTGATAATTAAGTGTTATATTTAAATATAGTTTGGTGTTTCAATTTCTTTAAATTCAAAATGTTTAGCTTGTATATATTTTTGGACGAAAATTGAACTTGAACGTTTTACAGTAGAAACATAACCTATTTTTTGGACATTTTATTAATTTATGAAAATTTGGGAATGGAATAGATTTGGGCCAAGCCTGTTGTTCCTTTCTAATCATATTTATATGATTTGTGATTCTGTCCACGAATAAATAAATAAATATGAAGAAGGAATTTTGTTATCAATTCGGATCTTAATCTTTCTAAATTCAAAATTAATATTGTTTTAAGTGTTAGTGTTTTGTTTCAATGTGGAAGTTAGAGAAGAATTGAAAATTCGCACATAACCTTTATTTGGACAATTTATTTCACTTTGTTATAGTTCAGACACTGTGTTACTTGTAAATATTTGAAAAAACATTTACTTTTCTTGGAGATTATATAGTGTTTCGTCATGGAAAGCAACAACAATTCATTTTATGAAATTGGGATGAAAAGAAGTTATGGACTGTAGTCTGGTTGTTTGTCCTTAAGTTAATTGTAAATGATAAATAAATAAATAAATAAATACCATTGCTAATCACTGTCATTATAACGTGGACCTTACTTTAATACAACTTCTGCTACGTAAAACATGGTGGAGTTTCTGACGATAGTCTTGTTATCATAATCTACCAACGAATCCAGATGGATTACAAAATATTCTTCAAAATAGACACTGAGTTCCATGACATTGTCTTTGATTGACGTTGGGAATTATTGTTCTGAATTGGTGGTCGAGAAAGAAGTAAGGCTACATGTCCTTGGTCTGCCAGATTAACTTGGACAATGTGAGGCACCCATTCAATTTCACAAAGAGATCAAGTGATAGCTTTGCGTGGTTGATTGAGTTGGATTTACTACTGTTATTTATGTGTGAGTCACACATCACTCTCTATCTTTATTGTCAAGTCTTTCATAATTTATAATCAAGTATTTAATATACGAGGGTGAGTCAATTCTTATCCACAATGTAGGTGTATTTCTGTTCATGTTGGTAGCATTGTTAAATTGCGTTAATGGTGCATTCTTTGCTTATTTGTGCTTATATAAATAAATAATAAATAAATGTTTATTTCCCAAAAAACTAAAACTACAACATCAATTACACAAAATATTAGATAAAATTCAATATTACATACAATAGTTAGTTACAAAAAATTCTTATAATGTGTCCTCCACTTGTTTATTTTTTTCTGTGTGGAAATTGACATACTCCACTATGGCGTACCATGTTCTAGAGTAGGTTTTGTTAGTTTTTTCGAGCGTATTATTAATTAGTCGGTGTTTAGTAAGTCATTAGGTGGTTAGTTGTTTGAAATAATGTTTTCTATGTTCTGTCTTCCTTTGCTCATCAACCAATTGTGTACTATTGTTTTTGAACTTTCTAGTATGATTAATCTGTTTAAAGTTTGCAGGAAGTAGAATAATTTATTATATAATTTTGGTGCTAAATGATTGAAATGTCTCTGGTATAGTGCCTTCCTTACAACACTGGTGATGAGAAGATTCCTGTATCTGGTGTTGTGGTTGTGGTTTCTGGTTTGAAATGTTCTTGGGTACTTGTGTAATCTGCAATATGTAGTTTCAAACTACTATTTTTATTCCATCATAACTGACATGTTGTTAATTATGGCCGCTCCATTTGCACTAACGTTCAGTGAACCGTTTTCCAAGGTGTATCATCAAAACTTTAAGTGCTATACGGGAATAGTGTTTTACCATAACTGAGTGTTTATGAATGAAATTCATTAAATTTTGTCCACTCTCTTACCACGAAAAACGGTTGGCTCACTAATCGTTATACTCTTATTTAGTGCAAATAAGTAGTGTAGCTGCCATAATTAACAGCATGCCAGTGATGATGGAATTGATGATGGAAGTCATGATTGAATTGATAGCTGTTTGAAACTAGCCTAGATATAAGCACAACTAGATATATGAACAAAGAATACATCATCAATGCTAATAAACAGTCCAACCAACATAAACAAAAATACACCTACATTGCGGATAATAACTGACGTAAAAAGTAGGCTATAATGTATAGATAAGTTGAATAGGTATTGAACTGAGAGATTTTTATCATAGAGAAACAATAGGATAAGTAGATATCCCATGGTATAGGGTGTTTATGTCGCAACTTTTACTGTTATCTCAAGCCTATAGTCCACCTAGTTCTTTCCCGTGAAGCTTTATGACGCTGGTAGTCTCTCATATTGTGCCGTTCAAACACTCTTACCCGGTTAAAACAGTAAAAATTAATAATAATCGGCAGTAATCGGCTTGAGATAACAGTAAAAGTTGCGACCTAAACGCCCTATACCATGGGATATCTACTTACGCTATTGTTTCTCTATGTTTTCATTCAGTAATTAACTCTCTGTAGGCACTAAGTTTGATACCTCTTACCCGGAAATGATTTTTACTGAAAAATAAATTATTGATTGCTTGCTACATCAAATATAGGCTGAATAATCCAAGGCAACATTCCTTCCGTATTGCTAGCAGGTAACCCATGCTCCGCAAGGATCCAATTAAAAACTTGAAAAACTGAAACCTTGTTCCTCATGAAATCTTGAAGAATTTAAAATAGATCTATAACTATTCTCGGTAGATTGAGGAACTGTATGCAAAATTTCAATAGAAAAGAAAAGAATAGAAAAAGGTTTATTGAATAAATAAGCTACCCTAAGGGAACCTCAAAGAGGCTGCTTGACAAGGTACCATATTTATTAAAACATGTAAATTCAAATGTAAATATCAGTGAAAGTTATTTTTTACAAGAATTTACTCAACAGTTGATATTATCAAGATATTAACTAATTAATTATTGGCTCAGCTCTCAAAAATCTCAAAAGTTGAATAGAAACACAAATATGTTGTTAAATTCTACACTGTTTTATTTGGTACACGACCATGGTTTCGTGACCACACCGGTCACATTTTCAAGTTGACTAGAAGTTCGTGTACTAAATAAAACAGTGTAGAATTTGACAACGTATTTGTGTTTTTATTCAATTATGGAACGGTTCTACAATATTGACAATGACTCAGTCGAATCTCAAAAGTGTTATAATGTACAGTCAACCTGAACTTAGGTCTACATACAAAAAAATAGAACGAAATGACAACAATACATTAGTAATGAATTTTATTATGCTATACATCTAAAGTGTAATTATTCAACCAAATCAATCATTATTGAAGTTTATCAGTCCAGTAGTCAAGACGTGATGATGCGTGTATTCGTGAATTTCCTATCCTGTACGTGTAATTCTTTCCTTTATTATATTATAGACAATATATTGTTTTAAATTTCCTCAGTGTATCCAAATTATCAGTAGCAGTGTGCTCTATTGAACCTGTCTCGCCAGGGGTTGAAGGGTGACTGTGAACGGCCACCCCAAACATTTATCGAGTATCTGTTGAAGTGGCCAAGCTCCGCAGCGGACAATTACCCACGACAGGTAGCAACGTCCACTTGTGTTGGCATCGCAACTCTCAGAAATTAGAGGCAACAGAGAACAGAGCTGGGCTCCTTGTGATTTATCGCGTTGCGGTTTGCCCCTTGCTGATTCCACAACTTTTTCCTTTCTCCTTTCCCTTTTCGATTTGTGTGTTGTTCCTCTTTCATTTGTTACATGTGTCACTTACAAAAGCAAAGCAGTCCGAACCGTTAGCTGTGTCGGCCAGTGATTCCCAGCTTTCCCCTTTCTTTTACATCGGGAGAAGATGCCACAAACGCCAATACAACATTAATCTTCGTCTCCTATCTTGAATCCTCCTGCTGTGGCTCTAATCATTCGCCTGCTGGTTGGATGGATGTACCACTGCGCACCTCCACTGCGCATCGTGCCACCAACGTTGTTTTTGAAGATTTTTTAATAATTGACTTAGTTTATAAATCTCACAAAGTAACGACATTTATGTAATAACGCTTGTTAATTTGGATTTTAATGTGATTAATCTAGAGTTTTTACAAAGAAATAGGTGAATTCTTTTACAGTTTTCTTACAAATTATGTATTTCCCCACATTACACGACAATTTTATACTCTATCTTGGATTTCAATGAGATTGATCTTAAGTTTTTACAAATAAATATATGAATTCTTTTACAGTTTTCTTACAAATTATGTACTTCCCCACATCACACGACAATAGTATACTATATTTTGGATTTTAATGAGATTGATCTTGAGTTTTTATAAGAAATATATTAATTCTTTTACAGTTTTCTTACAAATTATGTACTTCCCCACATCACAAGACAATAATTTACTTTTCTTTATAACTCCGGATTGGAGTAGCCTTATTTTCTATTGCCGATGATACCCATTTAAGATTTTTGCTTGAGCGTGGATACTGGAAAGTGAGTTGGTGAATTGATGAGATGATCAAATGTCCATACCATTGGCGAGATTCGAACCCACAAACCAAAAATTATGTTTTTAAAATAAATATCCAATCAAATTTCCTGAAATATTCAAGATAGACTTATTTATAGGATTGAAAAAACTAGAATTAATATAATGTTTAAGTTATGTTCTTAAAGAAGATACCTAGGGTGGGCATACACCAGTTAGTCAAGATAAGACTAGTCACATTTAGTCACAATGCTTCTATTTGCAATGAGTTTCGTCATAGGCAACAAATTCAAATTCATTCATTTGCCATGGAATAATACAGATTGATAAAATAAATATTGTAACTTACAAAATGGCACTACCGGCAAAGAATACTTGTGCGCCGGCAGTAGTTAGTTCGAACAACTAGGTACAGCAAACATGTCAATAGAAACAAAATAGAGCTTACTCAAACCACTAGAATAAATAAAATTATGGAAACCATGTCACATCTCAATACTTACAAACGATAAGACAAAAGTAACAAAATCACAAGCAAGTGACAAACTCAAAAAGACCAATTCAAGGAAGACATGACAATAATATTTTTTAAGTTTATAACATAAGAATGAAACACTACATAATGGATATAGATAATTTAAAATAAACATTTATCCTAATCCAATCCAGTATAAGATTCATTATGGATTTTTCAACAATGTGAAGTATTGTGATTAAACGTGTCTGATCCTGTCTTGTCTTGACTAACTGGTATGCGCCTGGCCTATTCTCATCTCATGAAGATTCTTCAGCAGAGTGTAGTTTGAATTCAATTTCATTGAAGCAAAATAAGAGTATAGGCCTACGAGTATACGCTTTGTACGATAGTTAACTACTGTAGTCTATTTTTGACATGGTCTAGCATAAATTGAGGCTGTATCAATTGATTGGTTATGAAATCGTCTCCAGTTTAACATATTGATGTTTCAATTATTGATCACTTGTTTTGATTTGTTATTTCCCAATCGAAATCAATCGTAGCTGAATAGATTGGTTAAAAATTATTGTCACACTGTAGCCTACAAAGCTTGGAAATAAATTAATCATGTTTGTAGAACATTGAAGTGCTGGTCTGGAATGTTGAGAAGTTTAAATTTTTATGAAATACAAGAAATAAAATTAATTCTGGGTGGGAGTGTATTATTTTTTGTGTAATGAAAACAGGATTTCTTGAGTTAGGCTATTTAAATAAGAAATATTGGGGCACCGAGCTTCGCTCGTTATTTATTTATTGATAAACAGAACACAATTCTTCAAAATGATTGGGGAAGGACAAACAGGCTCAGCCCAAAACTGTTTCTTCCCCGAATTTTGATTTATACACTATAAATGGTCCAAAAAGTAGGTTATGTTTCATACACTTGAATTCAGGTACAATTTTGAGTCAAAATATTTCAAAACAGAAAAGTTCTAATTTAGATTGTTCACAAACCAAATTGAATAACAAAATAATACCCACTTAAAACTGTAAAATAATGATTAACTTTGAATTAAAAAAAAACACTTTTGGAGTAAAAATGCACTCTTACTTTTGTAGTGGCGATCGTTTCGACCTGTTGTTGATCATCATCAGACCTGTCCTGTTGGACAGACCATGGTCTGATGATGACCAACAACAGGTCGAAACGATCGCCACTACCAAAGTAAGTGCATTCTCACTTCAAAAGTTTTTTTTTAATTCAAGTTTAATTTTAACAGTGAAACAGTATGGCTATGCAACAGAGTAACTTTGAATTTTATGATATTCCCTAATTTAGAGTGAGAATATCATGTCAACAAATCCATTATTTTAATAACATTTCTAGATATTTCTCGCTAGATACGGTAAGATGATTGAATGATTACACAGCTGATCTCCCACACAGGCACACGCATCTTCTGTTATCGACAGACGACGAAATTATACAGACATCTGTTCTTCCAAGGACGTATTTATCCTTTTAATGTCCTTCAGCGAGTTTTCCCAGGGATGAGACCTAGTGCAATCGAATTTTTATATCACTAGTAGTTCTGTGAACAGTAGACCTCATGCAGTATTCTCATCCACAAGTACCTGATTGAAACTATAGACCCTATGGAAATACAGCAATAGACTGGCTTCTCCACACATCTGTTTAATCACTTGTCAGCTGATTTATGATGAATAATTCTATCGTCTGATTTTTACTCTAATATTGGCGTATGAAGGAGGCTCATTTTTCCTTTTATATTATCCTTGAAATGCAAAATTTCCAAAAACCTTGTATATACGTCGACGCGCAATTAAAAAAGGAACATACCTGTCAAATTTCATGAAAATCTATTACCGCGTTTCGCCGTAAATGCGCAACATAATTATAAACATTTAAACATTAAGAGAAATGCCAAACTGTCGACTTGAATCTTAGACCTCACTTCGCTCGGTCAATAAACCTACTGTGTTCCAAATTTCGTGAAAATCGTTAGAGCCGTTTTCGAGATCCGTTGAACATATTTAAAAAACAGATATAAAAATAACCAGTTATAAGAATACAGAAATTGCTCGCTCAATATAATAGGATTTGGTCGACTGCAAAGGAAGCCAAAATCATACTTATGCAAGATAATTTTGCAGGTTTATTTTAATCGTCCCTTTAAATTCGCACTTCCTGTGCCTTGAAACCTGTTTGAAGGTTAGTCACTATTTTAGGAACTATCATTAGTTTTCCAATTATGGTTTAATCCAAATATTCTGATGAGCCATTACTGGATTAAAGTTGTGGCTTATTGAAAATACTCTTTCATGTTTGATCAATCGATTATCCCAATAGAATTATCTCCAATACTGAACTGTCAAAAGATTAACCCATTTCAATGTTGTGATGAATAACAAATAATTGGCTTCTGTGATAGAAGCATTTGAAGTATTAAGCAACGGGTTACTGAAGCATTAATAATTTGATTAAAAATCGACAGCTTGAAGGCTCGTGTGCTCATTATGTTTTGTTGTGTTATTCCTCATTAGGAAGACGCCTGAAAAAGAATAGAAATTGTATTAATAGTGACAATAGCATCTGAGCTACAATAACTCCTATGCAGTTATTGTGGATACATTTTGCTGTTGACCTTGCTGGTTTCAGAATAGTAGGCTATAGAAGACTGTATCTAAAGAGTTGAAGCCCATGTTTTTGAAAATGTTTTCCATCTCAATAAACTAATGTAAACTCTTTTATAATTTTAATTCAAAATGTATTTATTTTGTACATCAATACATAAAATTATGACAAAAAATAATTGTTTGTTTACATAATTTACCCTATGTAAAGAAACAACTTCATTTTATAAATAAAATAGAATAGCCATCAACTAAAAAATAATAGAAAATTACAAAATAAAACGCGCACCCCTAGGCATGAGCCGAAGTGAGATTTCACTGTTATTTTAGAGTCTCTAAAACGAGTGAGATACATTGATAGAAACTTGCGATTGGTCTCAAATGAAAGAGAATTGCATGCTCTATAAGCTACGTTGCCTCAAATCCATCTTGCATGACTGTTTATTATCGAAAAACCGTCGAGACTGTGAAAATGAGGAAAATATCGCAAATTTCTTGATTTTTTGAAACAAATGTATCTTACTTCACGATCATATTTTGTACAAAATTCATTCACCTAACATGAAAGAGGAGATTCTGTTCTTCAAATCAAGACCAAGTACCATTTTTTATCATTTCGGGTTGCCGAGATACACAGTTTCGAATTCAATAATTGGGCATTTTTCTGTGTATTTAAATATGGGCCAAAATACACTAAAAGAGGAATTTTCCACTCTCTCATCAAATTTAAGTTATGATACATGATTTTGAACCGCCTTGACAAGCTGAGAAGAATGAGCTGTAGAACAAGGAGATCTGACCATTCTGTCAAAAGTTATGAGTGTTTAAAGTTTTGATCAATGACGTATCCTTATGGGTGCCCCCCACCCGGAAATAATGGAAGTAAGTGTATCTAACGGGTGATTCTCATAGAAAATAACCCTCTTCTGATGATTTCAGCCGAAATATGTTTTTTTTAGGAAGACATTGAAAAGGTAGAGTTTGCATAATTTTGAAAAACCCTTAAAAAATACCCCTTTTTTGAAAATTCGTAGCTCTGGAACCAAAAAGGGTAGAGTCCTGCACGACCACTCAATTTATTGGAAATTCTATTTTCTTTAATTTTGTCGTGAATGATTTTTCTTGAGAAACTAAAGTTTTTCGAGATTGGATGAGAAATTCGAAAAAAGTCCGACATTTTGGGGGTTTTGGGGGTGAAGCCGCCCTCTGGCGTGTCAGAAAATTTCGGATTCGAATTCAGAGCCCCAAAATACATATATAACCGTTGAGAAAAATTTTTTCGGGGCTGTTTCCTGAAAAACGACCATTTGACTGGACTATCATGAATTTGGATTCATATAAGCATATTTAAGATGTTGAAGCGACAGAAAATTTGAAGAGTAATTTTAATTTTCAAATTAGAACTCTATGTTCAACAACTATGTCTTAATTCAAATCGCAATTATTGACAAGTCTACGTCACGACTAAGTAGTCCAAAACGGCGCCGCGCCGCGTCGCACCGCCCCACCGACCTAGTGCACGCGCAGCTTTACACTACATACTGCAATGGTTATAAACACCAATTTGAATGGATGCATTGTTCTAAGATTGCAATAATTGTCAATCAAGTCGTATTGTTGAGTGGAGAATGTCAGGGATATTATGATAACAGTGAAGAAGTGACACAATTGAATCGAGATCGACCGCCATTGCAGTTATAGTGAGGTCCACGTTATAATGGCAGTATTTGATTAACATTGGTGCTGCTATCCTTTTTTATCATTCAACGAAGCAGATAGCGATATCCTTTTCTACCCCCGCAACGTTGCCAGAATGTATTTCAACAATGTAGTAATATAATTTATTCAATCTCAATTATGAAAATTTTATTATTCAATCATTGAAAATATATTTTGTCAACTAATATGTTATAATTGATCATTTTAAACAAGAATAAACAGTTAATATTACATCAGATATACCGATATCAGTCATTGACCGCGTGAAGTGAGGTCCAAGAATCAAGTCGACGGTTTGGCATTTCTCTTGATGTTTAAATGTTTATATGTTTTCATGTTGCACATTTACGGCGAAACGCGGTAATAGATTATCATGAAATTTGACAGGTATGTTCCTTTTTAAATTGGGCGTCGACTTATATACAAGGTTTTTGGAAATTTTGCATTTCAAGGATAATATAAAAGGAAAAATGAGCCTCCTTCATACGCCAATATTACCGTAAAAATCATACTATAGAATAATTCATCGTAAATCAGTTGTCTATTGGACTATAATACTACCCGTTCAAAAACATCGAACATCTTGAAATAATGTATCTTTCCATAAACGTTAGTAGACAGTTTACTATAATACTACCCGTTCAAAAACATCGAACATCTTGAAAATTTAATATCTTCCCATCAACGTTGTAGACAGTTGCAGCCAGACCTGATAACAGCACTCACACTCACATTCCGGGACGACACGTCACGGTACGATAGGACAGAAAGCTCTGTGTTTATTTAGGATTTTTTCTAGACATTTTTAATTGATAAATTATTTATTAATTCTTGAGAAAACATAACAACAGGGCAATGTAACTCACTGAGCGCGAGTTCTACTGTTCACAGAACTACTAGTCCTCTACAGAAGGGATTTGCAAGGCAGAGAATCGGTAGCTATCCTCTAGCTAGATACATGAATGCCAATAAAGAAGGCAGAGAATCGGTAACGCTGTTCTCCTATCTTTCTCCACTGCCATTATAACGTGGACCTCAGTCGAGCAAAGCTCACTGCTCATTTATGAGCGCAGCTGTCAAAAGTCGAGTATTCATTGTTAGAGGTGTCCTTGATACGAGGGGCCCGCGGGGTCCCCCCATACATCCGAAGGGGTGCAGCCCCGGCCCCAGCGGGGGGCCAGTCTGTGTCTGCTCTCTAATTAAAATACCTCTGGCGACACGATTAAACCGCCCCCCTGCCGACTGAGACAGGCAACTAGGATTTCACGGCTTCGAAGGTGTTGCCCATTCCACACTAGGTTTTATTTGTATGATATGAGGAATTGAAGAATTTATAAACTACTACCTTGGTCCAAGTTGAATGTTAAGGGGCGTTTACATTGATCAAGTTTACTTGACTCCAACTTTTGTATGAAATGAATGTATTCTGAAAACATGAAGTCAAGTTTAATAGGACAGAAGCATAGAGAAACAATAGCATAAGTAGATATCCCATGGTATAGGGCGTTTATGTCGCAACTTTTACTGTTATCTCAAGCTGATAGTCCTTGTAGCTCTTTCCTGTGAAGCTTTATGACGCTGGTAGTCTCTCATATTGTGCCGTTCAAAACTGTAAAAATCGACAATAATCGACAGTAATCGGCTTGAGATAACAGTAAAAGTTGCGACATAAACGCCTTATACCATGGGATATCATCTACTCACGCTATTGTTTCTCTATGGGCCTAAGTTGTATGTTAAGGGGCGTTTACATTGGTCAAGTTTACTTGACTTCAACTTTTGTATGAAATGAATGTATTCTGAAAACATGAAGTCAAGTTTAGAAGAACACAAAACTCTATACCAATGTAGACCGTTCTTCAAGTTTTGTAGATGTTGAACATGTTTGACTTTTTCGCCAAATTTGACTTATAATCCATGATTTTGAACTGCCTTGACGAGCTGAAAAGAATGAAGTGTATGTAGTACGATGAAATCCGAGCATGTGTCGAAAGTTATGAGTGTTTGAAATTTTGATCCTTGAGGTGTCCTTATGCGCGCCTCTCCTCTAGGAAATACTGAAATGAAGTGCATCTAACGGGTGATTCTTATAGAACATAATCTCATTAACTTATATCATTGTGCGAAATAATAGTTGGTGATGATGGTTGAAGCTGAAAAGAGGTGTTTTTCAAAATACAAGGAGCAATGATGTCAGGTGCACCTGGAAATCTATTTGAGATAGAGCGCCCTATCTACCTGATCTCAGATTGTAGAGAACAAAAACACGCCCAGAGGGATTTTGAATTATACATCTAAATGGTAACAATCGGAAGATATTGTTGATCAAAAACTAAAATTCTTAAAAATTGATTTTTTTTTTAAATTTCACTCATTTTTGGAAATTCATAACTCATTACTCAGTAGAGATAGAGAGTTCCGAATGATCTCATTTTATTCAGAAGTTTTTAATCTAATAAAAAGGCGAAGCTAATTTTTCTGTCCGATTAACGGATCTGGCGTAAGTAGCTGAAAACTGGAAAATGAACCGAAAATACGAGGTTTTTGGGCGACCTGTAATTCTAGTAGCACAAGGAAAGTTTGCGTGAAGAAATTGGTTCTGGACTTCTCTCATATATCCAAATAATATATAAACAAATCAGAACTACAATATATTTATATTGCAATCACCAATGTATATAGTGACTGGACTATACATGTTGTATCCATATAACTTCCTCTCGTTTCACCACAAATCCCTTTCTACATCCAACCATTACTACAACATCTTCATCCAGTTTTAATTCTAAAAAGGTGATCGCAATACAATCACTATTTGTTAGGTTGCCCCACGATTGATTTTCGAAACACTCACTGTGATAGGTCATGGTTGGGGAGATAGGAGGTGCTGTAGAGGCCTCTTCACACATTCTACGCTTTATAAATAGCATGTCGACACCAGTAGAGGAGAGGTATTGTCATTGTAGCAGATGCTTTTTGTAATAATTCTCGGTGTATAGTGTGGAACATATTTCGAGGACAGTTTAGTGAGGTGCACATTATAATGGTAACATTTGATTAACTTTGATGTTGCTATTCTTGTCTACCATTCGACAAAATATATAGTTATATTCTTCAGAAAACTTAGTTCTCTCTGGAGTAAGCATAGTTCTCTATCCTAAAAGCATAGCTCTTTATTGAATGAAAAAGACTAAGAAATTGTCAAAAACCACTGATTTATTGATAATTAGAAAGACCGGTTTCGGTTATTACACCATTGTCAATCTCTGATAAACGAGTTATCGTCTGATAAGAGTTATAAGAGTAAGATACCACAATATCAACTTCTCAACTACACAATAGTTATTTGTGCAACTAGTGCGCAAAGTGACAGTTTGCTGCACCGAAAGAAACGTTTACGCCCGAGCCGTAGGCGAGGGCGGAATGGTTTCTTGAGTGCAGCAGAGGAACTTTGCGCACGTATTTCACATTAAGTTTTTCCTACAGTTACCATTGAATATGAAAAGTGGGTAATTATGGGTAAAATTGCCTGAAATGCATCAAATGTTTTTCTGTGTAATTTTATTATTGATAAAAACCTCAATTTATTGTCAAATTGAATAAAAATGTTGTCCTTGGTTATAATATATAATGTAATAATTAGCGCGTTGTGCTTGGTTGCACCTCTGCTCACTATAGCAGCCACAGCAGTCACTGTTACCAACTTCATTTTGATTTTGCTGCACTGTTGCTCCATATAACCTACTAAGTATTTTGCGTTGTCTTGTTGAAAATCTGGAGTGCAGAAAAATTTTTCCCGCACTAGAGCGGAAAAGTGATTCTTTGAGTTCTGTAATCAGTGCAGCAATGGCCACTTTTCAACGTAACTGTAGGAAATAGTTATTTGTGCAACTAGTGCGCAAAGTGACAGTTTGCTGCATCGAAAGAAACGTTTACGCCCGAGCCGTAGGCGAGGGCGGAATGGTTTCTTGAGTGCAGCAAACGAACTTTGCGCACGTATTTCACATTAAATTTTTCCTACAGTTACCATTGAATATGAAAAGTGGGTAATTATGGGTAAAATTGCCTGAATAATGTAGTAGTGTTTGAATGGCGGGGGGCAGCTGTGTGGTGTGTGCTGTGGTGGCACTGTGCTGTCATTGTCCTCCATTATAATATCTACTTAATAATTAGCGCGTTGTGCTTGGTTGCACCTCTGCTCACTATAGCAGCCCACTCACTGTTACCAACTTAATTTCGATTTTGCTGCACTGGTGCTCCATATAACCTACTAACTATTTTGCGTTGTCATGCTGCAAATCTGGAGTACGCAAAGTACTCACTTTGCGCACTAGTGCGGAAAAGTGATTCTTTGAAGCCTGCAATCAGTGCACAAATGGTCACTTTTCAGGGTATCTGTAGGAAAAAAATAGTTCTTTATCTTTAGTTATCTATAGTTCTCTATAGAGTCAGCATAGTTCTCTTTCCTAGAAGAATAGTCCTCTAAAAGCACATAGTTCTCTATCCTTTTCCAGCTCCGCATCGCTGCCAGATCGTTTTTTAACAATGTAGAAAATAAATAATTGAGAAAATACTTAATCTCAATTAACAGAATGTGTTACTAAATAATTAAAAATTATTTTTGATTGGCATATAACATGAGTGGTAATTTTCAACAAGAATACAAGAATAAACAGTCAATTTTTCTCATTCCCGGTGTAGGCTATAGTGGGGAGCATACCTCGACGAGACAGTATAGGGAGGTCCACGTTATAATGGCAGTATTTGATTAACATTTGTGTTGCTATCATTGTTTATCATTAGACAAAGCAGATTGCGCTATCCTTCACTAGCTCCGCAATGTTGGTAGCTTGTTTTTGAGCAATGTAGGAGTATAATTGATTGACAAAATATATTATCTCCATTAGTATGGAAATTTATTGTTAAATCATTGACAAATAGACTTTCTCGACGAATGAAATATATCTATAATTATTTGTAGCACAGAAAACACTTAACAGTTTCATAATATAAAATATACAATATTAATTAAAACAGGAAACACACGACATAGATAGATTAAGAATACTTAGAAACTCACATCTGTGCTATAGCACAGCTAACGAACATTTCCAACGATGGTTTAAAATGTTCAACCATGTTGATGAAGATAGCACAGTTATCGACAATTTTCAATAATAATGTAAGTTTCTAAGTGTTTTTAATCTATCTATTTCATGTGTTTCCTGTTTTAATTAATATTGTATTTATAATTATTAGATATACGAATGAATTTCATTTGACAAAGCATATAGCTAGCTCTATCCTTTTCTAGCTCCGCAAAGTTGCCAGCCCTTCTTTAACAATTTAGAAAAATAAATAATTGACACAATATTCATTCTCAATTAAGGAGTTTTCTCATTAAATTATTGAAAAATACATAATTATATTTTCTTGACAAATATTCTTCTTTTTCTTACAAACAAGGATAAGGCTTCAACCTGTTCCGACTCACATCTAGCCAATTATTCATATAAACATAAAAAAATCTATTATTGCCACCGCTTGCGTGGTCTGCCAAAACATCTCTTTTGTCTACTGGCTGATAATTATAGACTTTAAATTGTATTCTTTCAGTTCACATTCTTTGAACATGCTCCCTCCATTGATGCCGATTCTCCGTAACTCTTTCATTCATGCTGCAGATATTCAATTCTTTCCTAATATCTTCATTCCTGAAATGATCTCTCCTGTCTCTCTACTTTCTAGTGGCTTCGTAGTAACCCATGATTCATTAAAAATGATTCTTGACAAATGAGAAATATAATTGACTAGCCGTCAGGCTCGCTTCGCTCGCCATATCCGTCTAGACAGGGGGCTCCGCCCCCTGGACCCCCGACTGGATCATCCAAAAATGAGATCAGCGGGCTCGCTTCACTCGCCTGTATGTAGACCTCAGCGGAACCTCTGTACCGAATTTGAACGTATTATGTCAATTTGATCTCGAAAAACACCTGTTGTTATTTTTTGGAAATATATCGGCGTATCTTTGGCGAACAAAATACTTCCACCTCAGCTTAACCTGTGTACTGAATTTTCTTAAATATATTTCCATCAATTATTGAAAAAGGTGAGGGAACGCAGAAAAGCTGAGAAAACGCTAATTTTGGGCGTATCTTTGGCGTTATTTCAAATTCCTTCTAACACAACATTGCACCCCAGCTAAGCTTCTGTAGTAAATTTGAACATTTTCTGTTCATTTGTTCTCGATAAAGCTGAGAAAACGCTAAAAAACGCAGATTTTGGGCGTATCTTTGGAAGTTTTTCCAAATCCGTTCTTATTGCCTCTAAAGGGCCAACTGAACACACCTACCAAATTTGAAATGTTATGTCATATTTTTATCATATGTTATGACGATCCAGTCGGGGGTCCAGACTAAAAGTCTGGCTAAACGGATATGGCAAGCGAAGTGAGCCTTACGGCTACTAATATAATATTACCAGGAATAGCTCTGATTGTAGTAGCAGTGCCCAATCAATTTTTCCGCGATAAATCAGGACCTCTTAAATAGGTATTTAGGAGGTACTGGATAAATTGGTATTTAGGAGGTCCTGGATAAAATGCATTTCAATCTTCAACTTGGTGTCAACCTAACAAAGTCAACTCAACTTAATGCCAACCTGACAAAATTTTTAATTTAGTTACCAGAACAACTGTTTCGAAGAGGTACTCTCTCTAGATTATAGTTGCTTATTAACATATGGTATGGAAATTTCAATTATAATTTTAAGATATTGGAATAAGAAGAATATACATGCTAAAAGACGAACTTTAAACCCTTAAAAACCACCCTTAGAGTTAGCATATCGCCAAAAGATTTCTTTAATAAAGATTATAATTTTAAGATATTGGAATAAGAAGAATATACATGCTAAAAGACGAACTTTAAACCCTTAAAAACCACCCTTAGAGTTAGCATATCGCCAAAAGATTTCTTAGTGCGCCTCTAAAGGGCCAACTGAACATACCTACCAAATTTGAACGTTTTTGGTCCGGTAGATTTATAATTCTGCGAGTGAGTGAGTCAGTCAGTCAGTGAGTGAGTGCCATTTCGCTTTTATATAAATATATAGATTATCTTAAACTTGAATCAACAGTTAATATTACATCAGATACACCGGTATCAACTATCCTCTATAGGAGAGATTTGCAAGGCAGAGAATCGACAACACTGTTTCCCTATCTTTCTCGACTGCCATTATAACGTGGACCTCACTATTGGAGTAGAGAGGAGGTGCCTGTGTGCAGTATACTCGATATTTTACAGTTACAATTTACTAGCAGATTGCCGGTACTGTACCATCACTTCTTTCCCAAACTATCATCTCTTCTTCAGCGGTGAGATCTGAAAAGAAAAGCTGCAGTGCCAAAAGTACCGTTGCCTGAACGAACGACATTCTGCTATTTGTTCTTAGTCATCATTATCATCTCCTTCTCTTCTTTATCACTCTCTCTCTTCTCCATCATTATCACTTCTCTCTCTCTCTTCCTCCAACACTTCCTTGTCACTTGTTTGTTAGTCGCCGTTATTCGGCTCGTTGATCGAACGGCGACAAAGTTGTGCTGTTTTTCACGCGGCGACGATCATTTGTTGTTTCTACTGCTGGAAACTCTGATGAAAATCATGATTATCGGAAGCATCGGTCGTTGTACCAACCAGCAGACTGTGCGAAAAATGTCATGCTTCTGAAAGTGGCGACCTTATTATTTCATTAACCCCATATTTATTTGTTCAATCGTTAAGAATTACACTACTTCCTTCCAGAAAATTAGTCTACCCCAGCCTTAAGCCTAAAACGTTTTCAATTTAAAATTTATACGACAGTCCAAATGTAGATATAGTGCGGTCCACGTATAATGACAGTATTTGATCAACTTTGGTTTTGCTATCCTTGTCTATCATTCGACAAAGCCGGTGGTACTATCCTTTTCTAGGTCCACAACGATGACAATTATGTTTTTGACGGTGTAGAAATATAATTAATTAATGCAGAGAATTGGCATCGCTATTCTTCTATCTTTATCTACTGCCATTATAACGTGGACCACACTATAGGTTATGTTATAGGACCTCACTACACATAACACTTTGAGTATCTATAGTGAGGTCCACGTTATAATGGCAGTGTTTGATTAGCAATGGTATTGATATCCTTGTCTATCATTCAACAAAGCTGATAGCGCTATCTCTTTCTCACTTTGCTCTGTTGCCAGATCGTCTTTTAACAATGTGGAATTAATAATTAAATGAATGTTTCATCTTAATAATGAAATTATATCGAAAAATATAATTTATTGCTTAATAAAATATAATTTTATTATTTTAAACGAGAATAAACAGTTGATATTACATTGATAAACGTGTATCAACTACCGTTTATAGAAGGCATTGACAATACCGAAAATCGGCAACGTTGTTTTCCTATCTTTATCCACTGCCATTATAACGTGGATCTCACTTTAGCTATTATCAATTATTGCAATAGATAAATTATAAGCAAACTACTTATTTGTCTCTGTCATCGCCCAACTGCTGTTCCCTGTAGATTGACAATGAAATGCATTCTTAAAATATCATAAAAACAGTTTTGAATCAGTATGAAAAGATTTGGTACTCATCTGAAAATGTTTTTTGTTATCTTATCATCAATCAATTCTTTTAGTATGCAGTCTTCAGTGAATATTTATTCAGTTCACAGCACAATACGAGTATGTTAGAAGGCCAAGCCACACGAAGCGTTTTTAGATGAATCGGCAGTTAGCAGTCAGCTGATTCCCGATTGGCAGGATGCTCTATGATTGGTTGATTGGGGTTTCGTTCGGGAATTAGCTGAGAGCTAACTGCCCTGCCGACTCGTTCCGAAACGCCTGAAAAAAGTCTCGTTTGGTATTGCCCTTATAGAAAGAATTTTGATAAGAGCTACAATCCTAAAATTTTCGCCAGCTCATCGAATTTATCTCTAGATGTTCTCCCTGTTGTCAATATTTGGAGTACTTGAAGTCTGCTGGATGGTTGACAGCATTTGATTTGGACTTTTAATAAATAATTGTTACATATTTATTAGAATTTAATGTATGCAATATCTCATTTCTTCTCATATGAATAAATTCTACAATTGAATCAAAAATTGAGATCAACTGCATATTTCCTGTTTCGTTTCAATAAAATGTTTTCTGAATTTTTAATACATTCTGCTTCATGATTCATTAATCTCATTTTGCAAAAATGCTGTTCAATTGAGATTATTCTAACTCTTAATATTTCATGAAGTCTCCTACTTTTCAAATCATCTATTTACTTCATGTCTCTGTACTGGTAACAGTCCAATGAGTAACATTATTCTCTAGTAATGTGGAATGATAAAAAATTCGAAATTGAATATTCCAGTTAAGAGAACCTTTAAAATATTGTGAAATTTCAGAACCAACCAATGTGAGAAAGAGATGTCACATCAGTGAATGCTTGGTGCATGCAATGCATGTTTTTCCTGAAAGGAGAATGCATCGAAATTTTTAAAATGTGAAATGAATAAATACAATCGAACCTTCCATCATCCTCATCTCGAATGGTAAGCAATATTTGGAGACATGGGATTCTATTCCTCCTATTGATTCTATTTCTCGATTGGATAACTCAAGGCATTTTCATGAGACAACCCCTCGGTTTGGCCTTGGCGTCATTCCTTAGTCAAGACAACAGCCACCCTCAAAATTTATTCCAATGTTGGTGAGGTGGAGGAGAAGGAGAAGAAGGAAGAGTAGAATGAGGTGGAGAAGGAGGAGGAGCTGGAGGACGAGCAGGAGGAGGAGAAGGATGATGAAGATTGATTGATTTATTTATTACATGCTAGGTCTTGAAATAGTATATTTCGCACCTAGAGCAGAAAATGAGATTTTTCCGGCTCGAAATCGGTTTTCAATTCCGAGGCCGAAGGCCGAGGACTAGAAAAGATTGAGAGCTGGAAAAACATTTTTGCCCATGGTGTGAACGATATTTTTTGCCACACTACAGGTATTGCTGACAAAATAAATAAAGAATACTCGTTAAGTTATCGTACCTATCTCTTGATTTTAGTGGTAGAAGATTTGCAGTCAGGATTTCATATTCTTTTAAAATTTCACTTGTAATATCACGGGCGTCGTCATCTTCAAGCATTTTTGAAAATTCGGAATGCGCTAATCAACAATAAATAATTGAATAAAAATGGTTGCGAAGCAAATGCTGAATTAGTTTGATTCGAAACTCGAACTGAAATAATTGCAACTTCAGATGAAGAATGTTGACACTCGCCCGATCTAGCGGATGACTTATTAACGGACTTCCATGTTAGCGGCTAGAAAGAGTACGTTTTCCGGTCTAGGCCGGAAAGAAACCCTTTTCTGACGTCAGACGTGAGTCGTCTGCAAACAAGGTCTTTCAGATCTACGTAGGGACTGGAAAACAGCTGCTTTCTGTGCAGTGTGGCGAAAAACCTATTGCATTTATAACATAACAACATTGCAAAATTACAATGAATTAAAAATATTTTTCTAAATGTCCAAAAGAAGAAATAAAACGTGAACTAAGTTAAAACGTGAACTAAGTTAAAAATAACTGAAAAATATAAAATCAAGACAAAAAAGAAGGAAGAACATTGTTGTAACAAATTAATGAAGAATTATAATAAAAAAGTGAAAGAAAGTTATGATGAAGGAAGAAGCAGATGATGAAGAAGAGTACTGGTGATGAGGAGAAGGATGAGGAGGAGGAGGAAGAGGTGGAGGAGATTGGTGATGAGGAGAAGGAGGAGGGAGGAGTCAGACGTTTAATCATCAAAACTTGGTCGCTGCTCCTTGTTCAATTTCCACAGCAGAAGGTGGATGCATACACTAGTCTGTTCTTCGGTGGATGCTTTTAGAGAGAATTGTGTAGGGTGGCATTGGAGATTAAGAGAGCGACTGAGAGAGAGAATGAATGAGAGAGAATGTGTGAGTTAAAAGAGAGGGGGGAAGGGATCTTGATAGATGATGTGTTGGCAGAGGCTGTGTTGCATGGTATCTTTCTTTCTTCCTTTCCGCTTGGGGAACAGGATCCCCTCTTCTCCCCTGCAGGGGGGGAACCCAAGTCATTGTTCGCCCACGATGGCGTCTTGATGTTAGTGTCTTCCCCCCTCCTCCTCTCACCACCCACACTTCCCCCCATCCAGAGACTGGAAATTGTTCTCGATTAAATTAGGCGATCTTGTCTCTCCATCCGTTGGAATCGCCATGCCCTTTTGTGCTTTGAAGATGTTTTTGGAACGGACCGATTCGTTGGACTCATCAAAAGGTCGCGCTTGTTATGGTGCTCTCGGTTCAGAACTGGTTAATAATAGAACGAAGCGCATATGGCTTTGGTTGAAGTAAGAAGTCTGGAGTATGAAGTCTGATCAATTATTAGATGCAACTTGGTTTGGAACTTCTTTGATTGAAGTAACATTCAAATTTTGAAATTTTCTGACATAACGTATGTATACATGGTGGGTGAAAAGTCCGAGAACGGCTTTATATCTCATACACAAAGGTAATTTGATGGTGGGTGTGATTGGGGATCCTACTCAAATTGAAAATACTACTTTACTATGACTTCAAAAATCTGGTCCGCCATCCTGGATCCGCCATATTGAATGCAACTTTATTTTTTTAAATAGGAAAGTGGTCATGCGATACATGATTTCGGTACGAAATTTCAATAAAAAAAGAATGGCGAAAACCGCATATCGATATCACAAACCGTTTAGAAGATATTCACATTATTAATCAATATAATGCATATCAGAAATGTAATACATAAGTGGTATCAAATCAAATTTTATTCACCAATTAACAACAGCTTTACATGAAAATGAATAAATAATTTATAGTTAAATAATTGGCGTGGCTAGAAAAAGAAATCTTGTGGTCTAGCCACGAGTTCAAAACATTTCTTACCTATATTTTAACTTGATTTTAGAATTAATACAGCTCTTTATTGATTAATAATGTGAATATCTTCTGAACGGTTTGAGATATCGATGTGCGGCTTTCACCATTCATTTCTTCTTGAAATTTCGTATCGAAATCATGTATCGCATGACCATTCCTATTTGAAAAATAAAGTTGCATTCAATATGGCGGATCCAAGATGCCGGACCAGATTTTTGAAGCTATAGTAGAGTAGTATTTTAAATTTGAGTAGGATCCTCAATCACACTCACCGTCAAATAATCTTTGTGTATGAGATATTAAGCCGTTCTCGGACTTTTCACCCACTGTGTATGTTAATACTATGACAAGGACCAAGTCAGTTCCACTTCCAGACACGACACAGTCAATCCAGATTTATGTTTATGAAGAAGGATAGAAGTATGAAGTAAGTATAAGCTCGAAGTCTGGAGCTTGGAACGTGATCAATTATGCTACTTTAGAGGCTTTTGTCAATGCGCTCAATATGGCAAGAAACCCGCGTGTCCAAAATTGAGAATAATTGTGTTGGTGTTGGTGAGGAGAGATGTAAAGGTTTTGAAATTTTTAGTTGAAGTTTGAAGTCTTAGAGCATGGACTGTGATCTTTTATGCAACTTGAGAATAAATTGTCGTATGTCAGTGCGCTCAATCTGGCAAGAAACCCCCGTGTCCAAAAATGAGAATAATTGTGTTGGTGAGGAGAGATGTAAAGGTTTTGAAATTTTTAGTAAAAGTTCGAAGTCTTAGAGAGAGCTGTGATCTTTTATGCAACTTGGGAGTAAATCGTCGTATGTCAGTGCGCTCAATCTGCCAAGAAAATCTGTGTTTAAAAATGAAAATGACTGTATGGTGAGGAGAGATGTAAAGGTTTGTGATTTCTTTGTTTGAAGCTTGAAGTCTGAAGCATAAAGGTCATCAATTATTAAGGTGCGTACAGATATACGCGCCGCCAGCAATTCACTTTTAATCAGCTGATTATATCGGTATTTTTACAGTAACGGTAAGATACAGGTATAAAAAGCTTGGCATCAGTTGGCTAAAAGTGAATTGCTCATGTTCGCGGCGCGTAAATCTGTACGCACCTTTAGATGCAACTTGAGAATAAGTTTTTTGCGAAAAATGGCACAGAAAATCTGTGTCCAAAAATGATAAATACTAGTGATTGAGGTTGGTACAAGGAATTGATTGGAAATATTGGAATAAAATAAGAACATATTAATTTTTTATGGAATGAAGTAGGCCTAATACAAGGAGTTGCTTACTCAGTAATTAAACAATATTAACAGTAAATTCAAATGCTACAGTAATTAAAATAATATTTGAAACAATAACAGTTTCAAATTCAGTTATTGAATAATGAAATGAAAATAATGAGTTAATGATAAATTAAAGTGCTTAGTTCATTTTTCATCAAATGTAGGGAGTAGAATATTGAATGTGATTTGTGTTTGAAATGGATTGCAAAAATGATGTGTAAGGTTATACCAACAACAGAAAATGTGATAGAAACTAAATGTAACATTTATTGTTGTTTTTCAGGACATGGCATTGATCGAGAACTTATGGAGCCAGGATGTAG
>NC_052507.1:77604358-77626858 GCF_014356525.2 Nilaparvata lugens
GCTATTGGTATTATAAGAATATGCTGAAGATTATTATAGAGATGACATTTCTTCACGCTACCATTTCAAAATTCTAAACTCAACTAACCTAAAACTCTATTCATAAATAGAAAACAGAGCAGACGACGCAAACACAAGCGGTGTCTCCTACTTGCATATTTAGCGCTTGCGTGAGCTATAAAAACAAAGTAAGGGCTAAGGGCACAAAGGCCATTCAGCTGATGAAAAATCTTTAAAATACGTGAGCATTTGCTACAGAGTTCAACAGCATAAGGTAAAGCTTATTCATATAAAAATGAGCGAATGCTTATGCTTCTACCTAGTACTCATAAACAAAACCTTATGCTCCATGCTCATGCTTATGAGCATTTGCTCTGGTTTTATTTACATGGGCCCATGATGCATTACGTTCCGCAAGAGGAGGTCAATCAGCCTGTTCACAGGCTGGTAATAAAACTATTTTATTATTTTGAAAACTTTAATTATTACAGTAGGATTATTACTGTTTCTGCACAACTATTTTTCAATGAACGTCTTACAAAACATTCATGTTTTCCAGTATTGTAGCAACAGGGTTGCAAAGTTGTAACCTGTATCACAGAATACAGCATTGTATGGAAGTTTTCTCTGCTTGTAATCCAGATAACCTGTCCAGCCCCTACGCGTAGACGTGTAGCCTAGGCTGGAATGTTGTCCAGGTTGTATGAGATTCCCATCGCATGCATCGCTCGTGAGGTCTGCAGTCTGCACTGACTTGCACTTTTCGAGGCACATCCACCCGATTATCACTTCCATTCTTTTCGGTTTGTTTCGTTTCTATTCTTTGTTAATTGCTGTTGACAGTTGCTTTGCACACTCTGCAACGTCAAAGAAGTGTTGACAGTTTCTGTAATCACATTCAATCTATGTTTTATTTTATACTTTGAAGATGATTAAGGATAGAAACAGCTTGTCCGAATTATCTATCCAGTGTTCAGATAGTGTATTCTTCTCAGTGTGATTTCGTCTCAAATGATTACAGGAATTTGTGTTTTATTTTATACTGTGAAGATGATTGAGGATAGAAGCAGCATGTACGAATTATTTATTCAGATAACGTATTCTTCCCAGTGTGATTACATCTCAAATGATTAAGGGGATTTCCTCACCTTAACGAGGTTATTGATGCAACCAATTACATTAAAATAAGACTTTTTTGTACTTTTTTTCATGACTACAATTTGAAGATCTATCCTTCTGTGTTATTGTGTAATCAGATCTTAGAACTTCACCCTTCAATCTATATTAAATTGAAAGCTTGAACATCAAGCAGAAGAATGTAGGAGCCTTATGGTGTGGATGAAGCCCTATGATTGGCCATTAGCTGTTGACCAATGAAGGTTGAGATCTACTGTGGAATACTTTGAGCGTGTCTAGCCTCGGCCAATGACAGTAGAGCTAAACTTCCATTGGCCAACAGCTAATGGCCAATCATAGGGCTTCATCCATACATTATATTCTGCTGCTCAATGTTTTGTAGTACGTTATTCAAGGGTATACTGATTGTTTTGTTGGAAGTGACATTAATTTGTTACAGGTTACATTTTTTGTTCTTCAGGATCTTTTTATATTTGCACTGTATTCAGAAATGTTGTGGAACTTCTCCATGATGAGGTGAAAGAGTTATTACACAAATATTGTCAAATCCACAAAAATAAGTTTATTTAAAACCAGACTTGAAGATGATGCCAAGTATGACGTTGAAACTCGAGTGTGGTTTTAAATAAACTTATTTTTGTGGATTTGACAATATTTGTGTAATATTTACTCTTCCACCTCATCATGGAGAAGTTCCACAGCATTTCTGAATACAGTGCAAATATAAAAAGATCCTGAAGAACAAAAACTGTAACCTGTAACAAATTAATGTCACTTTCAACAAAAACACCTCATCTCAATTCAATTTAATTTCCATCAACAAAAATACATTAATAAAACCTTAACATTACAATTCAATCCATCAAGAAATAAATATTTCCCCACATAGACTATTGATCCGTGTGTGGGGAAAGAATTCTTATGTATAATAACTGTAAAATAAAAAATCCTGCAGAATTCTGTCTCAATATAATCCTTAGTTACAATTATTAGAATATTGGAAATGTATAAAGATATGTTTATATTCTTGTTTTACTGTACCTGTGATAATAATTGTTGTTTTTTTTTTTGGCAGCCATGTCCAACGGAAGAAGAAGATCCTTTGGCGATGCGCGTGAAGCAGGAAGTGAAAGACGAAGAGGTGTCAGACGAAGAGGGAGAACTGATGCCTTGGGTGGGCGTCGATCTCGGATATCCATCGGCAGCTCTCCATCATGGTTAGTGTCTATGATCATCTTACCTCTTTGTTTACAGTGAGGTCCACGTTATAATGGCAGTATTTGATCAACATTGGTGTTGCTATCCTTGTCTATCATTCGACAAAGCAGATAGCGCTATCCTTTTCTAGCTCTGCAACGCACCAGATCGTCTTTTAACATTGTAGAAATGTTATTTTTTAATCAACAAAATATTTAGTCTCAATTATGATAATCCATTTTTTAAATCATTGAAAAAAAACTCACTCTTGACGAATTGAATATTATTGATTATAAACGAGAATGAACAGTTAATATTACATCAAAAAACCTGTATCAGCTACCGTCTATAGAAGGCATTGACAAGACAGACGATCGGCAACGTTGTTCTGTTATCTTTCTCCACTGCCATTATAACGTGGGCCTCACTGTACTTTGTATATAGTGAGGTCCACGTTATAATGGTAGTATTTTATGAACATTGGTATTGCTATCCTTGTCTATCATTCGACAAAGCAGTTGGCGCTTTCCTTCTGTAGCTCTGTAACGTTCCAGTTCGTTTTTCAACAATGTAGAAAGGTGATTGATCAACAAAATATTCAGTCTGAATTAAGAAAATCCATTATCAAATAATTGAAAAATATTTGTTCTCAACGAATGAAATATAATCGTTTATTTTAATCAATAATTAACAGTCAATATTACATCAGATATACCGGTATCAGCTATCCTCTATAGAAGGCAGTTGCAAGGCAGAGAATCGACAACGCTGTTCCTCTATCTTCCTCCACTGCCATTATACCTCACTAGAGTCTATGGCAGTGGTAAGGAAGAGAATCGGCAACGCTGTTCCCCTATCTTCCTCAACTGCCATTATAACGTGGACCTCACTATAGTCTATGGCAGTGGTAATGCAGAGAATCGGCAACGCTCTCCTCCCATTTTTCTCCACTGTCATTACAACGTGACTCTTATAATCTATGGAAGTGGTAAGGCAGAGAATCGGCAACGCTGGTCCCCTATCTTCCTCCACTGCCATTATAACGTGGACCTCACTATAGTCTATGGCAGTGGTAATGCAGAGAATCGGCAACGCTGTTCTCCTATCTTTCTCAACTGCCATTATAACGTGGACCTCACTATAGTCTATGGCAGTGGTAAGGCAGAGAATCGGCAACGCTGTTCTTCTATCTTCCTCAATTGCCATTATAACGTGAACCTCACTATATGGAATTACAACGTGACTCTTATAATCTATGGAAGTAGCAAGGTAGAGAATCGGCAACGCTGTTCTTCTATCTTCCTCAATTGCCATTATAACGTGGACCTCACTATAGTCTATGGCAGTGGTAATGCAGAGAATCGGCAACGCTGTTCTTCTATCTTCCTCAATTGCCATTATAACGTGAACCTCACTATATGGAATTACAACGTAACTCTTATAATCTATGGAAGTGGTAAGGCAGAGAATCGGCAACGCTGTTCTTCTATCTTCCTCAATTGCCATTATAACGTGAACCTCACTATATGGAATTACAACGTGACTCTTATAATCTATGGAAGTGGTAAGGCAGAGAATCGGCAACGCTGGTCCCCTATCTTCCTCAACTGCCATTATAACGTGGACCTCACTATAGTCTATGGCAGTGGTAATGCAGAGAATCGGCAACGCTGGTCCCCTATCTTCCTCCACTGCCATTATAACGTGGACCTCACTATAGTCTATGGCAGTGGTAAGGCAGAGAATCGGCAACGCTCTCCTCCCATTTTTCTCCACTGTCATTACAACGTGACTCTTATAATCTATGGAAGTAGTAAGGTAGAGAATCGGCAACGCTGTTCTTCTATCTTCCTCAATTGCCATTATAACGTGAACCTCACTATATGGAATTACAACGTGACTCTTATAATCTATGGAAGTAGCAAGGTAGAGAATCGGCAACGCTGTTCTTCTATCTTCCTCAATTGCCATTATAACGTGAACCTCACTATATGGAATTACAACGTGACTCTTATAATCTATGGAAGTAGCAAGGTAGAGAATCGGCAACGCTCTCCTCCCATTTTTCTCCACTGTCATTACAACGTGACTCTTATAATCTATGGAAGTAGCAAGGCAGAGAATCGGCAACGCTGTTCTTCTATCTTCCTCAACTTCCATTATAACGTGGACCTCACTATAGTCTATGGCAGTGGTAAGGCAGAGAATCGGCAACGCTGGTCCCCTATCTTCCTCCACTGCCATTATAACGTGGACCTCACTATAATCTATGGCAGTGGTAAGGCAGAGAATCGGCAACGCTGGTCCCCTATCTTCCTCCACTGCCATTATAACGTGGACCTCACTATAGTATATGGCAGTGGTAAGGCAGAGAATCGGCAACGCTCTCCTTCCATTATCTTCCTAAAATTAAGTAATTAATAAATTTTTGGTACAAACCTCCACAACTGGGGGTATTTAATTTAGGAACCAAATTGTACCAGAAATTTATTCAAGATAGAAGTTAAATAAATAGAAAAGGAGAGTAATTGGTCGGCCGCCCAAAGAAAATGGAAAGTAGAGGGAAGAGAAAGAGAAAGAAGAGAGATCATTGTCAATTGATCAGGTCGACAAGGCTCAAAGAAGAAAATAAAATCTACAAGCATTGGACAAAACTTCAAAAATCCAAATTACCAAAGAGAAAAGCAAGAGTTAGCATGAGTTACCGAGAGAAAACTGAGCAATGAGTTTAGTGAGCAAATAACACATTATCAAAATAACATATACAACTAAATTGATACACTGTAACTTACTTAGTTACGAAGCAATAATAATTACAATTCTTAAATATACAGTACATTCTTCATCATACCATGTTACAAGAAATCAAGTGACACAATAATTGTGCAGAATCACAAGTTTCCAAAGAACACAACAAAATTTTACACAAATAGAATAGTTACAAGAGTAACTACCACAAACATATGGGTGCGTCCACCACATATGTGTATTACAATAAAAATCTCATTATGAGAAAAGTCTACTTAAGGATTATTTCCCATTTTAAGTTGACTCACATGTGCTCGTCGCACAAATTTTTGTCCATCGGTTGAAAATAATTTCACACTGACTGGACTAATCCATTCTTTTATCAAATAAGGTCCAGAATACCTGGGAAGTAATTTGGCAGTAATCTGATTACATGCTTTACTAACAGGATTTGATTTTAGGAAAACAATATCACCTATCTTATATGGAATTGGATTTCTATACATATCATACCTCTTTTTACTGGAATTATGAGACTTCAATAAGTTATGATAAGCATCTTTCCATATTTTGTTAGTATCTTTAACAAACTTCGTTGGTAGTATATCATCAATTTTCCAAATATTGTTTATAGGATTATTAACCTTATGACGAAACATCAGTTCATGAGGAGAAAACTTGCTACTCTCATGGAAAGCACTATTGAATGCTAAGGGAAGCCACTGTAGAGTTAAATCCCATTTATTCTGTTTGTCATGATTAAAGCTAATAAGACAAGATTTTAAATTACGATGTATTCTTTCTACTATTATAACAATCAATAAAATGTTTTGCAAAATTCGAAAGCTCATCCAAATTTTCAGTTAAGACAAGAGTTTCTTCACTCTCAGTTTGTAAAAATACAATAATTTGTTTCATCCTATTTAAATAATGCATAAATATTGACTCAATTTTTACTACATTAGCTCTGATTACAGTTCTGTAATATCCAGTTTGCACACCATTTTGTACAGTGTCAATAAGTTCCATTACTTTTGGAAGTTTTTCTCTAAGACAATTGACTGACTCATTATAACTTGACAAATTATGAATAATTTGATTGGTACTATTACCTGCTAATGAACGATAGCTAGATCTAAGATTACTCACATTGCATGACTCAAGACTTGACAAGTCTTCTCCCAAGGTCATGAGTTCAAAAACAAGGTTAGGTTTCACAAGATAATCAGGAATAATTTTCTGAGTTAAAAATTTACTCAGATCAATTTCATCAGAAATAGTCTGATTTAGTTTTTCCATGATTACAAAATCGATGGTTATAGCAAGTGAAACAATTCAATACGGTACAAAATACAAATCATGAAAATAATTGCTCAGTACTAAGCTCTCTCTCAGTAACCATACTAAATAAATTATACTTCAATTTCAACCAAGATTTCCATATAAATTAAAAAGGCAGAACCACATTAGAACCACGTTCCGCTACCAATTGTAACCAACCCTATTTGAGTAATCTCAAATAAGACTGCCTAACAAGTAGGAAGCAATGCTGGTCATGAGGGCCAGTGAATATTTTGGCAATCCTGGTTGAAATAAAATTTAAGCCAAGTCCGATTGAATCTTATATTTTCAACATTTAAAATCAATTTCATTTCTGAAGTTACAAAATATTCAGTTTACAAGTTTTGATTATTAAATCTATGTTAGTAACCCGGTAGGCCTACAACTGAAGCTTCAGTGTGATGTGGAATCGTAGATAAGCGACGATTAACGAAGTTTGAAACTCATAAAATTCGATGGACTTGGTTGAATTAGAAGCCGAATTGTAAAACAAGTGTTCTGCTTACCCCACTTCGAATTGTAAATTTAACTTTCATACTGTACTTGAATTCCAAAATTTGGTTGCTTGAGTTTATGGAAAATGTTTAGTCTCCTTCATCCTGTATTTATCCTGGTATTATATTTGTCCGGTCATTCAAAATTAATGGTAAAATAAAAAAAAACCTGTTTGGAACAAAAGAAATAGAATAAAATCTAATAGATACAAGCATCATGTTGATGTTAACCAGAGTGGTTAACATGCAATGTTGGACAGGTTAATTACAGGATACATTCTGTAGAAACATGGTACCGTAAGAACAGCGGTAATAAAATATTATTATGACAAATCTCAAATAATTTAATAATAATAAATCTCAGAGGAATACGGTAAAATTAGTAAGCAAAATAGTTCAGATGAATAAAATAACAAAAGGAAATTATAAAATATCAGAAGGCTTAAATCAGTTACACATGGAGGGATAAAGTTGATTCAAATTCTAACAGCTTCTTTACGTTATTTGATAAATTTCAAAATAGGATGTAATCAAATTTATATTGAATTTATAGATGATAAAGAATTAATTAATGAAAAAACTAGGCAAATATGAGATTTTCGATAGAATAGCAGAATAACCTACAACATAGAGACAGTTACAAGTATAACTTACCCAACTGGGGTTATTCAAATATAAAATTCAATCAGGCATTGTAGATTTACATTTATGCTACTTTAGCATAATTTAAAAGAAAATTTTGTAGTAAAAATTTAGATATTTCATAATTCAAATCACATGCTACATTTTGAGATGCCACAGCTAGGCCTTTTAGAACAAGAAGAAGAGGAAATCGCTGGCTGGTCAACCGACAAGGCTTCGTCCAGTTGTACCAATCCAACAAATCAAAATTATTAACTAGAAATTTAATAAATGGATATTCAAAGTTATGTCCAAATAAGGAGAAAATAAAATAAATAAAATAAAATTAAGTAATTAATAAATTTTTGGTACAAACCTCCACAACTGGGGGTATTTAATTTAGGAACCAAATTGTACCAGAAATTTATTCAAGATAGAAGTTAAATAAATAGAAAAGGAGAGTAATTGGTCGGCCGCCCAAAGAAAATGGAAAGTAGAGGGAAGAGAAAGAGAAAGAAGAGAGATCATTGTCAATTGATCAGGTCGACAAGGCTCAAAGAAGAAAATAAAATCTACAAGCATTGGACAAAACTTCAAAAATCCAAATTACCAAAGAGAAAAGCAAGAGTTAGCATGAGTTACCGAGAGAAAACTGAGCAATGAGTTTAGTGAGCAAATAACACATTATCAAAATAACATATACAACTAAATTGATACACTGTAACTTACTTAGTTACGAAGCAATAATAATTACAATTCTTAAATATACAGTACATTCTTCATCATACCATGTTACAAGAAATCAAGTGACACAATAATTGTGCAGAATCACAAGTTTCCAAAGAACACAACAAAATTTTACACAAATAGAATAGTTACAAGAGTAACTACCACAAACATATGGGTGCGTCCACCACATATGTGTATTACAATAAAAATCTCATTATGAGAAAAGTCTACTTAAGGATTATTTCCCATTTTAAGTTGACTCACATGTGCTCGTCGCACAAATGTTTGTCCATCGGTTGAAAATAATTTCACACTGACTGGACTAATCCATTCTTTTATCAAATAAGGTCCAGAATACCTGGGAAGTAATTTGGCAGTAATCTGATTACATGCTTTACTAACAGGATTTGATTTTAGGAAAACAATATCACCTATCTTATATGGAATTGGATTTCTATACATATCATACCTCTTTTTACTGGAATTATGAGACTTCAATAAGTTATGATAAGCATCTTTCCATATTTTGTTAGTATCTTTAACAAACTTCGTTGGTAGTATATCATCAATTTTCCAAATATTGTTTATAGGATTATTAACCTTATGACGAAACATCAGTTCATGAGGAGAAAACTTGCTACTCTCATGGAAAGCACTATTGAATGCTAAGGGAAGCCACTGTAGAGTTAAATCCCATTTATTCTGTTTGTCATGATTAAAGCTAATAAGACAAGATTTTAAATTACGATGTATTCTTTCTACTTGGTTAGGTTTAGGATTATATTCTGTTTGAGTTATATGCAAAATTCCCTTTTGGAAACAAAAGTTTTTAAAGAAATTTGATTTAAATTGAGGACCGTTATCAGAAACTACATATTTAGGGACACCAAAGTTTACAAATATTTTCTGAAGCTCCTTACATAAAGACTCAGAGGTTGCTTTTCGTAATGGAAGTAGCCATGAATACTTAGTGAAAGCATCCATACAGGAGAATATCATGGTGTTACCACTTGTTGTCCTTGGTAATGGCCCTACAAAGTCCAAGAACATTTTTTCCATTGGTTGTGAAGCAATAGATGAACAAAGATAACCATAATTAGTTTTTTGTGCTGGCTTACTCAATGAACATAACTTGCAGGACTTGATGAAAGCAACTAGATCTTTAGAAATACCCTTCCAAATAAATTTTTGTTTTATTTTGTTTAGTGTTTTCAGAAAACCAGAGTGACCGCCATAAGTAGTTTCATGATAATATTTGAAAATCATGGGCTTCAAAATACTAGGAAGAACAATCTTGGGTTCCTGATTATTTCTGCTATTATAAAGAAGTACCCCTTTAGAAATAGAATATGGAAAAATATCTTCTCCAGATTCCTTCTTATTCATTATCTCTATTATGAACGGATCCTTTTTTTGATAATCAGAAATCTCAGTAAAACATAGTGGAAAGTCAGATAGAGCAACGTTACACAAAGCAGGAGAATCAAGACTTTCAAATTCATTAGGAGAAACATTATCAGTAGATTCCTTATCAGGATTTTCATCAAACATCCTACTTAGATAATCAGCAATCACATTATCAGTACCCTTGATATGTTTGACATCGAACTGGAAAGAACTTATTCTAAGAATCCACCGGCCTATCCTTCCTAATGGCTTGGGATTCTTAAGTACCCATTGCAGAGCACTATTGTCAGTATGTAAAGTAAATTTCGTATGCTCTAAGAAATATCTGAACTTTTCAATACCAAATAACACAGCAAGTGCCTCTTTTTCATACGCCGAATATTTCCTTTCTAAAGTGGATAATGTTCTGGATGCAAATGCTATTGGGGCAAGAGTACCGTCATAATCCTGACTCAAGACACAGCCAATACCTACACTAGATGCATCTGTTTCCAGAACAAATCTACGATTAAAATCGGCAATTTTTAAAACAGGAGGCTGGGTAATTATCATTTTCAATTTGTCAAATGCTTGCTGGCATTCAGTACTCCAAATGAATTTTACATCTTTCTTTCGAAGTGCATTTAATGGGGCTGCAATGGTTGCCAGGTCGGGAATGAATTTATGGTAAAAATTTAACAAACCAATGAATCTCTGAATGTCTTTCACCCTTTTCGGTACAGGACTGTTTACAATGGCCTTAGTTCTATCAGGGTCGATGCTAATAGAGTTGTGAGAGACAATGTGTCCAAGAAAAGATATTTTTGGAACACAAAATGACACTTTGGTAGGATTAACAGTTAGACCTGCACTACGAAGACGGTTGAATACCTCTCTCAGTACTTCTAAGTGGGATTCAAGAGTTTCAGTGTATACAATTAAATCATCAAGATAGAAATAAACGTTTTTAAATCTAAGGTCACCAAATATTTTCTCCATTAGGCTGGAAAGTACTTGAGCTCCAGAAGAAATTCCATTTGGAATTCTTTTATATTGGTAAAGTGCAAAAGGAGTAATGAAAGCAGTTAACTTTTTAGAACGTTCGGTAAGAGCAATCTGTCCATAAGCATTATTCAAATCAAGAGTAGAGAAGTACTTGGCTTTCGAAAAATGATGAAAGGATGTATTTAGATTTCCAATTGGTGCAGAAATTAATTCAATATTTTGATTTAGACGCCTATAATCTACTACCAGTCTGAAATCTTTCTCTTCAGTGGGATTTTCAGTTTTTGGTACAAGAAAACAAGGGCTGCTATACTGAGAGTCAGAGTTTTCAATAACTCCATCATCCAATAATTTCTGAATTTTACTTCTCATAACCTGAGTTTTGAAAGGAGTAAGAGGGAAAGGTTGACATCTAACAATTTTATTTGAAGTCAGTTTGATATCATACTGTACTAAATCAGTACTCCCTACTCTACTGGTCAATACATCAGGAAAGTCAGCAATGATTTTGTTCACCCTTTTCAATTCAAAATCAGAAAGATGAGAAACATCTCCAGGAATAATTTTTTGAATAACATTACTAACCGAGAAATTTCTTTTATTAGCATTGTTGTTTGCATCACGAATTAAAGGAAATGTAGTACTAGGGTTGAAGCAAAAGAAGTATCGATTATTAGGTAAATCAATAATCATATCTGACATTTTTATAAAATTAGCACCAAGTATTATCTTGACTGGCAAATCACTACTCAAAAGGAATTCAAACTTCCAAGTCATATGTTGCAATCTGATTTTCATAATACAAGCCTTTTTTATAGTCATATCAGAAGAATTAGCAGCAGAACAAATCAGGTTTTTATTGAATACATTGAAATCCACCTCATTACTTTTAGTCAACTCATGAAATAAGTTGTATGAAAGAAAGGAGTAAGAGGAACCAGTATCAATCAAAGCAGACTGAGTTATTTTGCTATTTCCAAAGCTAACAGGAATAAAAGGCAGATTATTATTAGAATTGATAACGCCACAAAGTCCTTTTTTAATCTTTCCTAATTGGTTTTTGTGAGTATAATTCTTTTTTATTTTTAGACTTGCATTAGAAATCAGGTGTTGTCTTTTGGAAAACCGCGCCGCTCGTTTTTTGAATAACAATTACGAGAGATGTGACCTTTCTGATTGCATGTGTAGCATACACTATCATTCCTACGGTTGAAATTATTTTTATTGGGATTTTTATTATTAGAATTGCCAAAAGCATGATTTTGAACAGAAGTATTATTGTACAAATGCATTCTTTCATTATCAATGAAGGCAATATTTTGAGAATGAACTGCAAGCATATTTAGGTCATTGAATGATTCAGGTTTTTTCATGAATACTAACCTACTTCTCTCTTGAGGATTAAGACCAGATATGATTGTACTTACAATTTCAGCTTCACTCTCATCCAATAATAATAATTTCGCTGCTTCTTTGATACTTGTCACGTATGATGATAGGGCTTCACAAGGTCCTTGCAATCTATCAAATTTATCTCTCTTAATTGTTGAGAGAAGACGCTGAGGGATAAAATATTTCAACAAGTCAAGGTGAAATTGTTTGAAGCTAGCATTAGAATTCAAAGAGTACAATATTTTATCACCTAGAGGTCCAGTTGTATAAGGAACAAGAATTTGCAATAGGCTTGTGTCAGACATAACTGATAAATCATGAATTTTTATAGCAGCTTCCAAGAATTTCAATAAGCTATCAATATTTAATCCATCACAAGGCTGAAGATTTTTCAAGAAGCTTTCTACAGGATTTCTCAATTTATTGTAGAAACTTGAATCAATTTCCAAAGTTGGTCTAGGGATCAAATTATTAACTTGATAACCATGATTGAGTTTTGATGGACCAATATTTTCAAATTCAGTTGTAGACTCACCACTTGTACCAGGTTCACACAATGTAACAGCACAAGTATCCTTTGAACTAGTTCCTAAATTTTTATTAATTACAACTTTAGATTGACTAGGAAAAGGTTCCAGTAAAGCAGCTGGATTCGGTGATGGTGGTCTAGATGGAGCAATCAAGCTTTGTAGTTCAATAATTCTATTATAACAATCAATAAAATGTTTTGCAAAATTCGAAAGCTCATCCAAATTTTCAGTTAAGACAAGAGTTTCTTCACTCTCAGTTTGTAAAAATACAATAATTTGTTTCATCCTATTTAAATAATGCATAAATATTGACTCAATTTTTACTACATTAGCTCTGATTACAGTTCTGTAATATCCAGTTTGCACACCATTTTGTACAGTGTCAATAAGTTCCATTACTTTTGGAAGTTTTTCTCTAAGACAATTGACTGACTCATTATAACTTGACAAATTATGAATAATTTGATTGGTACTATTACCTGCTAATGAACGATAGCTAGATCTAAGATTACTCACATTGCATGACTCAAGACTTGACAAGTCTTCTCCCAAGGTCATGAGTTCAAAAACAAGGTTAGGTTTCACAAGATAATCAGGAATAATTTTCTGAGTTAAAAATTTACTCAGATCAATTTCATCAGAAATAGTCTGATTTAGTTTTTCCATGATTACAAAATCGATGGTTATAGCAAGTGAAACAATTCAATACGGTACAAAATACAAATCATGAAAATAATTGCTCAGTACTAAGCTCTCTCTCAGTAACCATACTAAATAAATTATACTTCAATTTCAACCAAGATTTCCATATAAATTAAAAGGCAGAACCACATTAGAACCACGTTCCGCTACCAATTGTAACCAACCCTATTTGAGTAATCTCAAATAAGACTGCCTAACAAGTAGGAAGCAATGCTGGTCATGAGGGCCAGTGAATATTTTGGCAATCCTGGTTGAAATAAAATTTAAGCCAAGTCCGATTGAATCTTATATTTTCAACATTAAAATCAATTTCATTTCTGAAGTTACAAAATATTCAGTTTACAAGTTTTGATTATTAAATCTATGTTAGTAACCCGGTAGGCCTACAACTGAAGCTTCAGTGTGATGTGGAATCGTAGATAAGCGACGATTAACGAAGTTTGAAACTCATAAAATTCGATGGACTTGGTTGAATTAGAAGCCGAATTGTAAAACAAGTGTTCTGCTTACCCCACTTCGAATTGTAAATTTAACTTTCATACTGTACTGGAATTCCAAAATATTTGGTTGAATTTGCTTGAGTTTATGGAAAATGTGTAGTCTCCTTCATCCTGTATTTATCCTGGTATTATATTTGTCCGGTCATTCAAAATTAATGGTAAAATAAAAAAAAAACCTGTTTGGAACAAAAGAAATAGAATAAAATCTAATAGATACAAGCATCATGTTGATGTTAACCAGAGTGGTTAACATGCAATGTTGGACAGGTTAATTACAGGATACATTCTGTAGAAACATGGTACCGTAAGAACAGCGGTAATAAAATATTATTATGACAAATCTCAAATAATTTAATAATAATAAATCTCAGAGGAATACGGTAAAATTAGTAAGCAAAATAGTTCAGATGAATAAAATAACAAAAGGAAATTATAAAATATCAGAAGGCTTAAATCAGTTACACATGGAGGGATAAAGTTGATTCAAATTCTAACAGCTTCTTTACGTTATTTGATAAATTTCAAAATAGGATGTAATCAAATTTATATTGAATTTATAGATGATAAAGAATTAATTAATGAAAAAACTAGGCAAATATGAGATTTTCGATAGAATAGCAGAATAACCTACAACATAGAGACAGTTACAAGTATAACTTACCCAACTGGGGTTATTCAAATATAAAATTCAATCAGGCATTGTAGATTTACATTTATGCTACTTTAGCATAATTTAAAGAAAAATTTTGTAGTAAAAATTTAGATATTTCATAATTCAAATCACATGCTACATTTTGAGATGCCACAGCTAGGCCTTTTAGAACAAGAAGAAGAGGAAATCGCTGGCTGGTCAACCGACAAGGCTTCGTCCAGTTGTACCAATCCAACAAATCAAAATTATTAACTAGAAATTTAATAAATGGATATTCAAAGTTATGTCCAAATAAGGAGAAAATAAAATAAATAAAATAAAATTAAGTAATTAATAAATTTTTGGTACAAACCTCCACAACTGGGGGTATTTAATTTAGGAACCAAATTGTACCAGAAATTTATTCAAGATAGAAGTTAAATAAATAGAAAAGGAGAGTAATTGGTCGGCCGCCCAAAGAAAATGAAAAGTAGAGGGAAGAGAAAGAGAAAGAAGAGAGATCATTGTCAATTGATCAGGTCGACAAGGCTCAAAGAAGAAAATAAAATCTACAAGCATTGGACAAAACTTCAAAAATCCAAATTACCAAAGAGAAAAGCAAGAGTTAGCATGAGTTACCGAGAGAAAACTGAGCAATGAGTTTAGTGAGCAAATAACACATTATCAAAATAACATATACAACTAAATTGATACACTGTAACTTACTTAGTTACGAAGCAATAATAATTACAATTCTTAAATATACAGTACATTCTTCATCATACCATGTTACAAGAAATCAAGTGACACAATAATTGTGCAGAATCACAAGTTTCCAAAGAACACAACAAAATTTTACACAAATAGAATAGTTACAAGAGTAACTACCACAAACATATGGGTGCGTCCACCACATATGTGTATTACAATAAAAATCTCATTATGAGAAAAGTCTACTTAAGGATTATTTCCCATTTTAAGTTGACTCACATGTGCTCGTCGCACAAATGTTTGTCCATCGGTTGAAAATAATTTCACACTGACTGGACTAATCCATTCTTTTATCAAATAAGGTCCAGAATACCTGGGAAGTAATTTGGCAGTAATCTGATTACATGCTTTACTAACAGGATTTGATTTTAGGAAAACAATATCACCTATCTTATATGGAATTGGATTTCTATACATATCATACCTCTTTTTACTGGAATTATGAGACTTCAATAAGTTATGATAAGCATCTTTCCATATTTTGTTAGTATCTTTAACAAACTTCGTTGGTAGTATATCATCAATTTTCCAAATATTGTTTATAGGATTATTAACCTTATGACGAAACATCAGTTCATGAGGAGAAAACTTGCTACTCTCATGGAAAGCACTATTGAATGCTAAGGGAAGCCACTGTAGAGTTAAATCCCATTTATTCTGTTTGTCATGATTAAAGCTAATAAGACAAGATTTTAAATTACGATGTATTCTTTCTACTTGGTTAGGTTTAGGATTATATTCTGTTTGAGTTATATGCAAAATTCCCTTTTGGAAACAAAAGTTTTTAAAGAAATTTGATTTAAATTGAGGACCGTTATCAGAAACTACATATTTAGGGACACCAAAGTTTACAAATATTTTCTGAAGCTCCTTACATAAAGACTCAGAGGTTGCTTTTCGTAATGGAAGTAGCCATGAATACTTAGTGAAAGCATCCATACAGGAGAATATCATGGTGTTACCACTTGTTGTCCTTGGTAATGGCCCTACAAAGTCCAAGAACATTTTTTCCATTGGTTGTGAAGCAATAGATGAACAAAGATAACCATAATTAGTTTTTTGTGCTGGCTTACTCAATGAACATAACTTGCAGGACTTGATGAAAGCAACTAGATCTTTAGAAATACCCTTCCAAATAAATTTTTGTTTTATTTTGTTTAGTGTTTTCAGAAAACCAGAGTGACCGCCATAAGTAGTTTCATGATAATATTTGAAAATCATGGGCTTCAAAATACTAGGAAGAACAATCTTGGGTTCCTGATTATTTCTGCTATTATAAAGAAGTACCCCTTTAGAAATAGAATATGGAAAAATATCTTCTCCAGATTCCTTCTTATTCATTATCTCTATTATGAACGGATCCTTTTTTTGATAATCAGAAATCTCAGTAAAACATAGTGGAAAGTCAGATAGAGCAACGTTACACAAAGCAGGAGAATCAAGACTTTCAAATTCATTAGGAGAAACATTATCAGTAGATTCCTTATCAGGATTTTCATCAAACATCCTACTTAGATAATCAGCAATCACATTATCAGTACCCTTGATATGTTTGACATCGAACTGGAAAGAACTTATTCTAAGAATCCACCGGCCTATCCTTCCTAATGGCTTGGGATTCTTAAGTACCCATTGCAGAGCACTATTGTCAGTATGTAAAGTAAATTTCGTATGCTCTAAGAAATATCTGAACTTTTCAATACCAAATAACACAGCAAGTGCCTCTTTTTCATACGCCGAATATTTCCTTTCTAAAGTGGATAATGTTCTGGATGCAAATGCTATTGGGGCAAGAGTACCGTCATAATCCTGACTCAAGACACAGCCAATACCTACACTAGATGCATCTGTTTCCAGAACAAATCTACGATTAAAATCGGCAATTTTTAAAACAGGAGGCTGGGTAATTATCATTTTCAATTTGTCAAATGCTTGCTGGCATTCAGTACTCCAAATGAATTTTACATCTTTCTTTCGAAGTGCATTTAATGGGGCTGCAATGGTTGCCAGGTCGGGAATGAATTTATGGTAAAAATTTAACAAACCAATGAATCTCTGAATGTCTTTCACCCTTTTCGGTACAGGACTGTTTACAATGGCCTTAGTTCTATCAGGGTCGATGCTAATAGAGTTGTGAGAGACAATGTGTCCAAGAAAAGATATTTTTGGAACACAAAATGAGACTTTGGTAGGATTAACAGTTAGACCTGCACTACGAAGACGGTTGAATACCTCTCTCAGTACTTCTAAGTGGGATTCAAGAGTTTCAGTGTATACAATTAAATCATCAAGATAGAAATAAACGTTTTTAAATCTAAGGTCACCAAATATTTTCTCCATTAGGCTGGAAAGTACTTGAGCTCCAGAAGAAATTCCATTTGGAATTCTTTTATATTGGTAAAGTGCAAAAGGAGTAATGAAAGCAGTTAACTTTTTAGAACGTTCGGTAAGAGCAATCTGTCCATAAGCATTATTCAAATCAAGAGTAGAGAAGTACTTGGCTTTCGAAAAATGATGAAAGGATGTATTTAGATTTCCAATTGGTGCAGAAATTAATTCAATATTTTGATTTAGACGCCTATAATCTACTACCAGTCTGAAATCTTTCTCTTCAGTGGGATTTTCAGTTTTTGGTACAAGAAAACAAGGGCTGCTATACTGAGAGTCAGAGTTTTCAATAACTCCATCATCCAATAATTTCTGAATTTTACTTCTCATAACCTGAGTTTTGAAAGGAGTAAGAGGGAAAGGTTGACATCTAACAATTTTATTTGAAGTCAGTTTGATATCATACTGTACTAAATCAGTACTCCCTACTCTACTGGTCAATACATCAGGAAAGTCAGCAATGATTTTGTTCACCCTTTTCAATTCAAAATCAGAAAGATGAGAAACATCTCCAGGAATAATTTTTTGAATAACATTACTAACTGAGAAATTTCTTTTATTAGCATTGTTGTTTGCATCACGAATTAAAGGAAATGTAGTACTAGGGTTGAAGCAAAAGAAGTATCGATTATTAGGTAAATCAATAATCATATCTGACATTTTTATAAAATTAGCACCAAGTATTATCTTGACTGGCAAATCACTACTCAAAAGGAATTCAAACTTCCAAGTCATATGTTGCAATCTGATTTTCATAATACAAGCCTTTTTTATAGTCATATCAGAAGAATTAGCAGCAGAACAAATCAGGTTTTTATTGAATACATTGAAATCCACCTCATTACTTTTAGTCAACTCATGAAATAAGTTGTATGAAAGAAAGGAGTAAGAGGAACCAGTATCAATCAAAGCAGACTGAGTTATTTTGCTATTTCCAAAGCTAACAGGAATAAAAGGCAGATTATTATTAGAATTGATAACGCCACAAAGTCCTTTTTTAATCTTTCCTAATTGGTTTTTGTGAGTATAATTCTTTTTTATTTTTAGACTTGCATTAGAAATCAGGTGTTGTCTTTTGGAAAACCGCGCCGCTCGTTTTTTGAATAACAATTACGAGAGATGTGACCTTTCTGATTGCATGTGTAGCATACACTATCATTCCTACGGTTGAAATTATTTTTATTGGGATTTTTATTATTAGAATTGCCAAAAGCATGATTTTGAACAGAAGTATTATTGTACAAATGCATTCTTTCATTATCAATGAAGGCAATATTTTGAGAATGAACTGCAAGCATATTTAGGTCATTGAATGATTCAGGTTTTTTCATGAATACTAACCTACTTCTCTCTTGAGGATTAAGACCAGATATGATTGTACTTACAATTTCAGCTTCACTCTCATCCAATAATAATAATTTCGCTGCTTCTTTGATACTTGTCACGTATGATGATAGGGCTTCACAAGGTCCTTGCAATCTATCAAATTTATCTCTCTTAATTGTTGAGAGAAGACGCTGAGGGATAAAATATTTCAACAAGTCAAGGTGAAATTGTTTGAAGCTAGCATTAGAATTCAAAGAGTACAATATTTTATCACCTAGAGGTCCAGTTGTATAAGGAACAAGAATTTGCAATAGGCTTGTGTCAGACATAACTGATAAATCATGAATTTTTATAGCAGCTTCCAAGAATTTCAATAAGCTATCAATATTTAATCCATCACAAGGCTGAAGATTTTTCAAGAAGCTTTCTACAGGATTTCTCAATTTATTGTAGAAACTTGAATCAATTTCCAAAGTTGGTCTAGGGATCAAATTATTAACTTGATAACCATGATTGAGTTTTGATGGACCAATATTTTCAAATTCAGTTGTAGACTCACCACTTGTACCAGGTTCACACAATGTAACAGCACAAGTATCCTTTGAACTAGTTCCTAAATTTTTATTAATTACAACTTTAGATTGACTAGGAAAAGGTTCCAGTAAAGCAGCTGGATTCGGTGATGGTGGTCTAGATGGAGCAATCAAGCTTTGTAGTTCAATAATTCTATTATAACAATCAATAAAATGTTTTGCAAATTTCGAAAGCTCATCCAAATTTTCAGTTAAGACAAAAGTTTCTTCACTCTCAGTTTGTAAAAATACAATAATTTGTTTCATCCTATTTAAATAATGCATAAATATTGACTCAATTTTTACTACATTAGCTCTGATTACAGTTCTGTAATATCCAGTTTGCACACCATTTTGTACAGTGTCAATAAGTTCCATTACTTTTGGAAGTTTTTCTCTAAGACAATTGACTGACTCATTATAACTTGACAAATTATGAATAATTTGATTGGTACTATTACCTGCTAATGAACGATAGCTAGATCTAAGATTACTCACATTGCATGACTCAAGACTTGACAAGTCTTCTCCCAAGGTCATGAGTTCAAAAACAAGGTTAGGTTTCACAAGATAATCAGGAATAATTTTCTGAGTTAAAAATTTACTCAGATCAATTTCATCAGAAATAGTCTGATTTAGTTTTTCCATGATTACAAAATCGATGGTTATAGCAAGTGAAACAATTCAATACGGTACAAAATACAAATCATGAAAATAATTGCTCAGTACTAAGCTCTCTCTCAGTAACCATACTAAATAAATTATACTTCAATTTCAACCAAGATTTCCATATAAATTAAAAGGCAGAACCACATTAGAACCACGTTCCGCTACCAATTGTAACCAACCCTATTTGAGTAATCTCAAATAAGACTGCCTAACAAGTAGGAAGCAATGCTGGTCATGAGGGCCAGTGAATATTTTGGCAATCCTGGTTGAAATAAAATTTAAGCCAAGTCCGATTGAATCTTATATTTTCAACATTAAAAATCAATTTCATTTCTGAAGTTACAAAATATTCAGTTTACAAGTTTTGATTATTAAATCTATGTTAGTAACCCGGTAGGCCTACAACTGAAGCTTCAGTGTGATGTGGAATCGTAGATAAGCGACGATTAACGAAGTTTGAAACTCATAAAATTCGATGGACTTGGTTGAATTAGAAGCCGAATTGTAAAACAAGTGTTCTGCTTACCCCACTTCGAATTGTAAATTTAACTTTCATACTGTACTTGAATTCCAAAATTTGGTTGAATTTGCTTGAGTTTATGGAAAATGTTTAGTCTCCTTCATCCTGTATTTATCCTGGTATTATATTTGTCCGGTCATTCAAAATTAATGGTAAAATAAAAAAAACCTGTTTGGAACAAAAGAAATAGAATAAAATCTAATAGATACAAGCATCATGTTGATGTTAACCAGAGTGGTTAACATGCAATGTTGGACAGGTTAATTACAGGATACATTCTGTAGAAACATGGTACCGTAAGAACAGCGGTAATAAAATATTATTATGACAAATCTCAAATAATTTAATAATAATAAATCTCAGAGGAATACGGTAAAATTAGTAAGCAAAATAGTTCAGATGAATAAAATAACAAAAGGAAATTATAAAATATCAGAAGGCTTAAATCAGTTACACATGGAGGGATAAAGTTGATTCAAATTCTAACAGCTTCTTTACGTTATTTGATAAATTTCAAAATAGGATGTAATCAAATTTATATTGAATTTATAGATGATAAAGAATTAATTAATGAAAAAACTAGGCAAATATGAGATTTTCGATAGAATAGCAGAATAACCTACAACATAGAGACAGTTACAAGTATAACTTACCCAACTGGGGTTATTCAAATATAAAATTCAATCAGGCATTGTAGATTTACATTTATGCTACTTTAGCATAATTTAAAAGAAAAATTTTGTAGTAAAAATTTAGATATTTCATAATTCAAATCACATGCTACATTTTGAGATGCCACAGCTAGGCCTTTTAGAACAAGAAGAAGAGGAAATCGCTGGCTGGTCAACCGACAAGGCTTCGTCCAGTTGTACCAATCCAACAAATCAAAATTATTAACTAGAAATTTAATAAATGGATATTCAAAGTTATGTCCAAATAAGGAGAAAATAAAATAAATAAAATAAAATTAAGTAATTAATAAATTTTTGGTACAGGTCCTTCACACTATAAGGATCCGACATGAACACTTTTGATTAAAATGCAATGGAAATGAGAGAACTGAACATTGTTCTGCCTTCATCAAAACGATTGAACATTTTAGACATTTAGGTTCCATCCCACCCCAACCTATTTTCAGACATAAATAAAGCTGAGTTTACACCAAAGTTATTAACAAAATACTTAATCCTTATACATTCTATTTGATTGAACGGAACTTGACAAACACATATGTTCATCATGTGTATGATAAGTTATGTTCAATCTAATAGAATCTATCAGGATTAAGTATTAACAAAATGTTTATTTTTCCGTCCTTATAGATTCTATTAGATTGAACATAACTTATCATTCACATGATGTGCATATGTGTTTGTCAAGCTCCGTTTAATCTAATAGAATTTTTAAGGAGGGAAACACACATTTTGTTAATAACTTTGGTGTAAACGCAGCTTTAGGTTCCATGCCACCACAACCTATATTTCAGACATGTTGAGGTGCGTACAGACTTGAGCACACCAAGAACATGCACATTTCGCTTTTCATCAGCTGATGCTTTGCTTATTATGTTCTGTATTGTAGGCTCACTGTTCCTGTACGAATACAGATATAATTATTATTATTTTATCCACTGACCACCTGTAAAAGGGGTATATATATTTAGCGTATGGCATTTTTTTTGTCAATATTATTAAAATTTTAATATTGTAAAAGGGGTATAAGGATTTGTCAATTTGTCATTAATCAAACAGTAAAATGTTATCTATCTCCTTGTACCTCCATCTTGAGGTTTTAAAAAATCTTTATATTTCTCCACCGAGTACACTGTTCCAATACAAATA
>NC_052507.1:77931858-78014494 GCF_014356525.2 Nilaparvata lugens
CCTCTGGGAATTAATCTCAATTTACTGTGATTAGATAGAACATTTTTGTATGAACTATGAATGTTATTATAATTTCTTCTTTCGTAATAAATTTTTTATGCTTTTGTACTCCAGAGCGAAGCTCGGTCCCAGATATTGCCTATAGAACTAGTACTTGATTAGGATATCCAACAGAGTTTAAGCAATAGCTAGAACTAATGGACCAGTTCCTAGTCAGTAGATTCTAGCTTTTATTAAATCGACCCAATCGAAATACTGTAGATGATTAATTTTCAACTGCCATTACTATTTAAAAAAACTTAGGAGTACATTAGAGTCTAACAAATATCTTCAGTCGACCAATAATAATATTTCTCTTTTGAACAATATAAATTTATGTATTCTATCACTGAAAACCACCAATACTGTTTAATGTAGTGAGGCAAGTTTATGTAGTAAATCTGTTGTAGTGAGGTTTACGTTATAATGGCAGTATTTGATCAACTTTGATGTTGCTATCCTTGTCTATCATTCGACAAAGCAGGTAGTCCTTTTCTAGCTCTGCAACGATGCCAAATTTGTTTTTGACAATATAGAAGTATAATTAATTAAGGCAGAGAACAGGTAACGCTGTTGTTCTATCTTTATCCACTGCCATTATAACATGGACCTCACTATAGAGTTTTATTATATGGCACTGTAACACTCAGGCCGTTAGTTTGGAAAATTTGACGGTTTGTATGTTACAAACGACTTCAAAACAAAATATAAATTCGACAGTTTTATCACTTGAATACTATAAGGTTATAACTTATCTTTACAACTAGAGACCTTTCACAGTACAGTAATTTAAAACATCCATCATCTATCATGTAAGTATCACGTCATGTAAGATGCATCTTGTCAGTAAATTTATCTCAAGACAAGCCTTCAAAACATTTTGAAAACGGGAAAATGATAGAATAAGCTCATTATTGTGATAAAGAGCATCCGTTCAGTTTGATAAATACTTAGTATGCTGTGGACAACATGAAACTCTATACAAATTAATAGCTTAAATACAGACTAGCACAGACTGTTCTTAATTTTTATATTCTGTGTAGCGATTGTCTCTCTCTTATCATAGAGATGTGCAGCGACACTTTAGGAAGTATTCTCTTTCCTTATTAAATAAAAATATAATATTCGGTGCAGCGGTTAACTGTTAAGATAATTATCTCTCCTTATTTAATGAAAATGTAATGAACTCTACGACAGTTTATTGAAAACGGTGTTTATTGATTCATACAATAAGTACATCATCAAAATGATAGGGAGAGAAAAAATAAGGTAACTTTGTGCTATTCCTCTCCCAAATTAAATTCTACCAAATTCTATTGTCAATATCTGATAAACTAAAACTACTGCTGCTCTCGTATTTAGTTTTAGATGATCAGAGATTGACAATGGTTAACAACCGAAACCGGTTTTTATAAATTTAAATACAATCTGTGGTTTTTGACAATTTCTTAGTATTTTTATTTAATAAGAATTCTGTCTTATTATGCTGTTGTTAGTTTATAGTTAAGTTGAGCACTAGTATAGTAAGTTAGCTATTAGTATAGTAAGTATAGTAATATAGTAATATAGTAGTATAGTAAGTTAGTTATATAGTATAGTTAAGCTCTAATTATGAGAATTCTCTCTACTATTATGAGCTGTTGTTAGTTTATAGTCTAGTTGAGTAATACAAATGAGACTCACACCTGTGTGAGTATTCTCCTATATGAGAGGTATATTCAGGTGAAATAAGATACTAACTTGCAAAATCTGAGAGTATTACCTGTATGAGTATCCTTTCCCCCAGCTGCAGAGGCCTCGCCGTGAACACATAGCCCTGGCAGAACTCAGTCTCGCTACGCGTGGCGATACAGCGATCGTTGCTCAGTCTTATGTTACGTCCGCGCGTCCGATGGAAGACGAGCGGCGTGTAGTGGTGTTGCTGTTGCTGTGTGAAGCGGGAGACGGCGGGAGGCGGCTGTTGCGGAGGCGGCTCCACTACCGCGGAGGCTGGGAGGGGCGGATCCGCCTCCATCGGGGGCGGCGAGCAGTGGCTCACGTTCAGCGCCTGCATCGATGTGATGAGACGGCGGTCGAGCACTTCTGGACTCGAGTCGGTGGTGCCATTAGTGATTATTCTGCAATGGATAAATTAAACATTAAATTCAATTACCATCGAATCTAAATTAAAAATACAGCTTCAACGATGCCAAATTTGTTTTTGACAATATAGAAGTATAATTAAGGCAGAGAACAGGTAACGCTGTTGTTCTATCTTTATCCACTGCCATTATAACATGGACCTCACTATAGAGTTTTATTATATGGCACTGTAACACTCAGGCCGTTAGTTTGGAAAATTTGACGGTTTGTATGTTACAAACGACTTCAAAACAAAATATAAATTCGACAGTTTTATCACTTGAATACTATAAGGTTATAACTTATCTTTACAACTAGAGACCTTTCACAGTACAGTAATTTAAAACATCCATCATCTATCATGTAAGTATCACGTCGTGTAAGATGCATCTTGTCAGTAAATTTATCTCAAGACAAGCCTTCAAAACATTTTGAAAACGGGAAAATGATGGAATAAGCTCATTATTATGATGAGGAACATCCGTTCAGTTCGATAAAAACTTAGAAGGCTGTGGACAACATGAAACTCTATACAAATTAATAGCTTAAATACAGACTAGCACAGACTGTTCTTAATTTTTATATTCTGTGTAGCGATTGTCTCTCTCTTATCATAGAGATGTGCAGCGACACTTTAGGAAGTATTCTCTTTCCTTATTAAATAAAAATATAATATTCGGTGCAGCGGTTAACTGTTAAGATAATTATCTCTCCTTATTTAATGAAAATGTAATGAACTCTACGACAGTTTATTGAAAACGGTGTTTATTGATTCATACAATAAGTACATCATCAAAATGATAGGGAGAGAAAAAATAAGGTAACTTTGTGCTATTCCTCTCCCAAATTCTATTGTCAATATCTGATAAACTAAAACTACTGCTGCTCTCGTATTTAGTTTTAGATGATCAGAGATTGACAATGGTTAACAACCGAAACCGGTTTTTATAAATTTAAATACAATCTGTGGTTTTTGACAATTTCTTAGTATTTTTATTTAATAAGAATTCTGTCTTATTATGCTGTTGTTAGTTTATAGTTAAGTTGAGCACTAGTATAGTAAGTTAGCTATTAGTATAGTAAGTATAGTAATATAGTAATATAGTAGTATAGTAAGTTAGTTATATAGTATAGTTAAGCTCTAATTATGAGAATTCTCTCTACTATTATGAGCTGTTGTTAGTTTATAGTCTAGTTGAGTAATACAAATGAGACTCACACCTGTGTGAGTATTCTCCTATATGAGAGGTATATTCAAGCGATATAAAATAGTAACATGCAAAATCTGAGAGTATTACCTGAATGAGTATCCTCTCCCCCAGCTGCAGAGGCCTCGCCGTGAACACATAGCCCTGACAGAACTCAGTCTCGCTACGCGTGGCGATACAGCGATCGTTGCTCAGTCTTATGTTACGTCCGCGCGTCCGATGGAAGACGAGCGGCGTGTAGTGGTGTTGCTGTTGCTGTGTGAAGCGGGAGACGGCGGGAGGCGGCTGTTGCGGAGGCGGCTCCACTACCGCGGAGGCTGGAAGGGGCGGATCCGCCTCCATCGGGGGCGGCGAGCAGTGGCTCACGTTCAGCGCCTGCATCGATGTGATGAGACGGCGGTCGAGCACTTCTGGACTCGAGTCGGTGGTTCCATTCGTGATTATTCTGGAATGGATAAATTAAACATTAAATTCAATTAACATCGAATCTAAATTGAAAATACAAGTTCAACGATACATTAGAATAATTAACCTTCCGGTAGTCGCGCCCTACTCAATCACACGAGCAGTCGCGTGTTGTATTTTTTACAACAACCGATTTCCCAAGTGTTATGAACTCTGTTTACTGTCAAAACATATCAATCAATTTTATATTTACTTTTTCCATCTTCTTGGATTATTTTACGCCTATGAAATTTGGATGATTACCATTTCAGAGCCCAATAAGGTAAAGGTACATCAAGCAAAGCCATCAATTCTGTGTTATTGGTTCGTTTACAGTCCCCGTATTCAGTTTTTCCCTATCTTATGCACTGTTGCGACTAAATGGCACCTAAAAACTGAACCATTGCTCGGTTGATACTGCAACTCAGTGGAGTGATGAGGGGAAAGTTTTGGAATGCATAGGTGACTCATTGACTGACACCACCCCATTTAATAGTTTAGCAATAAAAATGCACTGAATTCTAGAATATCCACTAAATGATGAGTATGCCCTGAAAGAATTAGCAATGAAAATCCACCGAATTCTAGAGTATCCACTAAATTATGAGTTTGCACTAAACGATTTTGCAATGAAAGTGCCCCAAATTTCTAGAATATTCTGCGTTACTATGCATAAAATCAAATTTCAGAAAAGATTGTTCCTACCATGTTTTTTTCTTAAAATCTATGGAAAATATAACAAATTATTACTCGTCAACATTTTAGTACCTTCTAGAATTGTTAATATGTTGTCTAGATAGCAACCAGCATATAGCATCTATTTCTATCAGTAGCTCTTTTCTTAAAATTATAAATCGTTGACATTCTAGTACTGCATACCTTCTAAAATTGTTTAAGTGTTGTATAGCAGCATCAAGCATTTATATTTCTATTAGCAGCTCTATTCTCGAAATTCGTTAACATTCGAAATTCATTGATTCGTTAACATTCGAAATTCGTTAACGTTCGAAATTCGTTAATTCGTTAACATTCGAAATTCGTTAACATTCGTTAATTCGTTAACGTTCGAAATTCGTTAACATTCGAAATTCGTTAACATTCGTTAATTCGTTAACATTCAAAATTCGTTAATTCGTTAACATTCAAAATTCGTTAATTCGTTAACATTCAAAATTCGTTAATTCGTTAACATTCGTTAATTCGTTAACATTCGAAATTCGTTAATGCGTTAACATTCGAAATTCGTGAACATTCGCTAATTCATGAGCATTCGTTGAGACTACATACCTTCTAGAGTTGTTAAGGTGTTGTCTAGCATCGAGTAACTCAATCTCGGTCGAGTTTCCGTAGACGTCGATCATCGCCCACAGCTGATTCCTGGTGTCGACTCCACTCAGGAAGATACCCTTCTCCTCTCCGTCAATGCCGAAGTGCACGTCGCCCGCTGACGTCACATAGAAGAATAAAATTGTGTCTCGCGCACAAAACCTCTCAGCCAACGCTTTTGCCCAGTAGCCTGGCTTATTCGTTAGATCTGCAAAAACGTTCAGAAAAATAAAATTATTAATTAATTTATTTATTTTCTGTGGATACAATCACAAGTAATATGAATATGATCAGGAAATAACAACAGGCATGGCCCAATAGTATATTTCGCACCTAGAGCAGAAAATGAGATTCTTCCAGCTCGAAATAGGTTTTCAAGTCCGAGGCCGTAGGCCGAGGACTAGAAAAGATTGAGAGCCGGAAAAACATTTTTGCCTGTGGTGCGAACGATATTTTTCGCCACACTACAGGTATTACTGACAAAATAAATAAAGAATACAAAATAAAGAACACTCGTTAAGTTATCGTACCTATCTCTTGATTTTAGTGATAGAAGATTTGCAGTCAGGATTTCAGATTCTTTTAAAATTTCACTTGGAATATCACGGGCGTCGTCATCTTCAAGCATTTTTGGAAATTCGGAATGCGCTAATCAACAATAAATAATTGAATAAAAATGGTTGCGAAGCAAATGCTGAATTAGTTTGATTCGAAGCTCGAACTGAAATAATTGCAACTTCAGATGAAGAATGTTGACACTCGCCCAATCTAGCGGATGACTTATTAACTACAGACTTCCATGTTAGTGGCCAGAAAGAGTACGTTTTCCGGTCTAGGCTGGAAAGAAAACCCTTTTCTGACGTCAGACGAGAGTCGTCTGCAAACAAGGTCTTTCAGATCTACGTAGGGACTGGAAAACAGCTGCTTTCTGTGCAGTGTCGCGGAAAACTATTATGTTCCCAAAATTTTGATAATGAATAACATGTCCGAAAAAATAGGTTATGTTTTCAATGTTAAAAGACACTGTAAATTCCAATAAAAAACGAGATAACTACATTTTTCAATCACATACCGATAAAATTTTAATTATTACTAAACGAAAATCCAAATTAAATGCTGTAAATCACCCCGAAGACTTCTGCTACTGCAAATATTGACAACAGGGTAAACAGCTAGATGGAAATTACTATTCAAAAATTATTTGTAGCGCTCATCGAATTTAAATCTACCTGTTTACCCTGTTGTCAATATTTGCAATAGCAGAAGTCTTCCGGGTGATCTATTTATTTATTTATTCATTGTACAAAACACTATAATCATAATATAAGTATGACATTGGAGGAAAAACTAGGCTGAGCCTGTACTATTTCTCTCCAAAAATTTTGGAAAAGTTAATGTTGTTAAAAGGTTGAGGTTATAATATCTCACAGGTAAAAGGAATAATCTAGTATAAATCCACCACTCAATTGTAATAAAAATTAATTAAAATATGATTTAAAACAAACCAATGAAGCTCCAATAAATTTTCATTAGATCTTTGATAGTATATTCTAATAAATTCTATTTTGAATTTCAATCACAAAAACTTTTCTCAATTGAAAAAAGGAATAATCTAGCACTGCATTCAATTCAACACTCCATTATCATGAAAAATGAATGAAAATATCATTTAAAACAAACCAATGAAGCTCCAATAAATATCCATTAGATCTTTGATAGTATATTATAATAAATTCTATTTTGAATTTCAATCACAAAACATTTTCACAATTGAAAAAAGGCATAATCTAGTACTGCATTTCAATTCACCACACCATTATCACAAAGAAATGAATGAAAATATTATTACAACAAACCAATGAAGCTCCAATAAATATTCATGAGATCTTTGACAGTTTTCTAATACATTTCTTCAGTGATGCAAAATGAAATTAGAGATTAGAATCGACTTACCTGGACAAGCATACTTGGGTAGGCCGTTTCTAAGCGTTATGGGATCATTGCATGTGAATCCAAGTCTTATTACTCCACTCCAATTACTTGATACTTCTAGGAACTTGATGTATACCTGAAACAATAAATGAAGCCATGAAGATTTGATCACCTTTTTCATCTATCATGAAATCAACATCATCATATTTTTAATATTATTTGATTCATTGAGTTTAAAGGTGCGTACAGATATACGCGCCTCCAACACGCTCCGCGCACGTTCCGCACTCGCTCCACAATCACTGCGATCATGAATGTTACGGGAGATGTTGGCTCTTCTCGCGTTCCACTCTTGCTCCCCGGTCGATCATCAAATCGATCTGCTCGAGAGACGTTCGATTGCGGAGCAGAGCGAAAGTCTGTACGCACCTTAAGGCTCAACTCACACTTACACAACTCAAGTCGAGAAGAGACTGCAACTCTAGTCTCATCTCGACGCAGCATGAGTTCCCAAATGGTGACACTCAGACCAGTCGATTCTAGTCTCCGCGACGTCACCATTTGAAAACACACGCTGCGTCGAGAAGAGACTAGAGTCGCAGTCTCTTCTCGACTTGAGTCGCGTAAGTGTGAGTTGAGTCTAAGTCTTAGATTGCCTTAGAGCAGTGGTCGCCAAACAGTCGATCGCGACCGGTAGCTCGTGGGGTGGTTTTTGGTAGCTCACAGAAATGCTTGGGTTGTCAACCATGCATTGAGAAACATTGCTACAAAATTTTTTTATTTCTCACAGATATAACTCAGAAGTTGAATGATTTGAATTTGCAGTTTCAAGGAAAGATAAGGACATCGGTGGAATGATTTGAACTGTAAAATCGTTTTCCAAGGAGCTTGAGATGTGGGAAGAGAATGTCATCCAGTTTGAAGATAAACACCTTAGAGAGTCTATCTAAGTTTTAGATTGGTATCAACTCAACGAATCAAATATAAGTATTAATTGACAAACAGGATATGAAGTGAATTGTATCACTGGATATGTCACATCAAAACGTCAAACAAATTTCATGAAACATGACACTTGAAATCGTTCGAGTTTAATGATAACGAACATTATAATTTAAAAAGGAAGCATGTAGTACAATGAATGAAAATGATAGATTCATTAATTTATTCCTTGCAGCAAGTAGAGATTGAATGAAGTGTGAGTAATTTAGTTGAAGCCAATAAGACGAGCTGTCAACTGGTTTCGTTGAGATGACAATGGCTGCATCCTGTTATTAGAATGGACAAACACCCACACCCTGTATAAAGATTAGACGAGTTTAAACTATGGGGGCTGATTGACATCACAGAAGAGCTGTGTGTGTGAGAGAGAGAGAGTGTGTGTGTGTGAGAGAGACAGACTAATTCCTGGCTATTAAGAGCACTTTCCGAGACTACCTTAACTTGCCATGTAGGCGTAGCCTCTCATTGTGAGGTCAAATGTTCAATATCCAATTTAAAATTGGACACTGTCTCCAAAACAATTATGTACGGCACTTTTAGAACCAATTTTTAGATAAATTACGTCCACCGGAATGTTTTAATCTCGTCAAGTTTATAAGGTTCCTCAACCACGTTATGGGATAATGATTTTCTTTGCTGAGGTTGATGTCCACATTAGCTCTAGGCTTGTGCGTGAGTAATGAGGTTCTTCAACCACGTTATGGGATAATGATTTTTTGCTGAGGGTGATGTCCACATTAGCTCTAGGCTTGTGCGTGAGTAATGAGGTTCTTCAACCACGTTATGGGATAATGATTTTTTGCTGATGGTGATGTCCACATTAGCTCTAGGCTTGTGCGTGAGTAATGAGGTTCTTCAACCACGTTATGGGATAATGGTTTTTTGCTGAGGGTGATGTCCACATTAGCTCTAGGCTTGTGCGTGAGTAATGAGGTTCTTCAACCACGTTATGGGATAATGATTTTTTTGCTGATGGTGATGTCCACATTAGCTCTAGGCTTGTGCGTGAGTAATGAGGCGGGTGATATGATTTGATATTCGTCCTCGAAGAATATTATTGGAAGATGCCCAATTATAAATCTACATTAGAATAGAATTTTATAGTCATTCAATATTTACAAAAAATAGGCCTACATCGACTTTGTCAAATAACATTTTTTAAAGTCACATTACTAGAGAGGTTCACGTTATGAAGTCAGCACCTGATTAACATTGGTTTGCTATCCTTGTCTGTCATTAGACAAAGCAGATAGCTCTATCCTTTTCAAGGTACGTACCGTTGCCAAATCGATTGTTGGCTTCAAAGAGATACATATGATGAATGAAAATATTAAAAATATTTAATCTCAATTATAAGAATTCATTATCAAATCATGGAAATATATAGTCTAGTTATGAATGCAATAAATTTAAGCAAGAATTAGATATTAGTATTCTTTTCTCTATGATTTGAGATAGATTTGATAATTTATTAACAATTGATGTTCAGATATACTGATATCTATGTCTGTCATTAGAAAAAACAGATAATTCTATCTTTTTCAAGGTCCGCATCGTTGCCAAATCGTTTGTTAGCTACAAAGAAACACATATCATGAATTAGAATTATGAAGAATATTTAATCTCAATCATTAAAATTCATGATCAAATTATGAAAAGATTTATTAATCTTATAATGATAAATAAATAAATAAATAAATTCAATTTTATTGTCAGCCAGCCAAAAAAGCACAAGACAAAGTCACACAAATAGAACATGAAATAGACAGTCACACATTAAGAGACACATTGTTACTATTACAATGCTATTTAGATTACATATTTTCCAAATATTACAAATAACAAAGACAATATTACAAAATTAAGCAGCTAGTTCATACGTGCTAACAATAAGAATTAAGGTATGCTGATTCTGCTCTCGTAAAATTCACTTAATTTATAAAAAGGATTTTTTGCCAGCCAATCGTGCACCTTCAATTTGAACAGTTTTAGGGGTGTTTGTTGGAGGTGTAGCGGTAACTTATTATACACCTTTTGCCCAACTGCTTCAAAACTGTTTAAAGATTTAGACAATCTTTGGTATTGAATATAGATCTGTCTATTGTTTCTGGTATTAACAGAGTGAACAGTATTTCTTAATTGATAACGATGCAGATTCTCCTTAGTGTATAACAAAACAGATTCTTTTATGAATGAAATTATGAATCAGTTTTTTGAATGAAATAATTTCTTTATGAATGAAATATATTGGAGATAGAATTGATAATTCATTAACAATTCATATTTCACCGGTATGATTTGAATCAGAGCTACTATAGAGAGCGGTAGTAACAAAAAATTGGCAATCATACCGTTCTATCATTTTGATTGAAATTAATAAAAACAATATAGAAACTTGTAGTACCCTTTTATTAAAACATTTAAAAACGTTATAGTTACTTTGAAAACTTTGTTTATATTGTTTTTATTAATTTGAATAAGTATCCAATATAAGTGAAGTGATTTAATTTTCACTGACTTATAACTTGGATCTCACTATAGTATAAACTGTAGTTTGTTCACTTATAACTTGAATCTTAATAAAAAAAAACTTATAATAAACTTAATATAAACAAAATTATCTGTATAATTATTGGTTACTTACTCTCTCGGCGACTTTGACAGGTCGATTAGTGAAGGTGACTCCCTTGCAGAAGCTCTCCGCTCGCCGAGCGACAAAGCCGTCTCTGATGATGCGGATGTTGTCACCGTGCACCTGATGGAACAGCAGCGGTGGCAGGTTGTTTGTTCCGCCGCCACCATTGTTCGAGCGAGGCGCTGCAACAAAACAAAAAAACGGAATTTAGTTTTCTACCAAACTGTAACCTTATTTTTCCTCTCCCAATCACTTTAATGTCGTGTTTTTGTGAAAAATATAGAATAGATAAATAAATAGATATTGTACAATGTTACTCAAACATAATTTATATTCAATATATAAGATTAAATTATACAACTTGCATGAGAACAACTTGACTTTGTCAAAACCACCAATTTTTTCAAGTCCTAAGGATATCTACCAAAATATGACTTTCATAACTAAACAGAAAGTTATAATACAAGTCTAAGATTCAAGTCGACGGTTTGGCATTTCTCTTAATGTTTAAATGTTCATATGTTTTTATGTTGCGCATTTACGGCAAAACGCGGTAATAGATTTCCATGAAATTTCACAGGTATGTTCCTTTTTTAATTGCGCGTCGACGTATATACAAGGTTTTTACAAATTTTGCATTTCAAGGATAATATAAAAGGAAGAAGGAGCCTCCTTCATACGCCAATATTAAAGTAAAAATCAGACTATAGAATAATTATTCATCATAAATCAGCTGACAAGTGATTACACAGATGTGTGGAGAAGTCAGTCTATTGCTGTATTCCCATCAGGTCTATAGTTTCAATCAGGTAATTGTGGATGAGAATACTGCGTGAGGTCTACTGTTCACAGAACTACTAGTGATAAAATTCAAGCTAAGGCTAGTCACACACCAGTTAGTCAAGACAAGAAAAGACATGTTTAGTCACAATACTTCAAATAGTTTCTTATGAAGACATGTCCAATTGCAATGACTAATCGGTGTGTGTTGCTTCATAAGCAACAATGTGAAGTAATGTGACTAAACGTGTCTTGTCTTGTCTTGACTAACTGGTGTGTGCCTAGTCTAAAAGTTCAATAATAATTATTATTTCCTATTCCAATAACCTGCAGCTGACTACCAAGCTGATCAATCGATGAGGATGAGAGAATTTTGGCATTGACAAAAAATGTCGCACAATGCCAAAGTACAATATTATTTTGTAATTTACATTATTTTGTCAATGATTTTGGACAAAATTTCCGTCAAACCAGGTGTAAACGCAGCTTTAGTTTGTATTTAAACATGTTATAGGCCCCGAATATAATTAATGTACTGTATTGGAAAATCGTATACACAAGTAGGTAGTATATAATTGAAAAAACACTTTTTTCTCGAATACCAACCCCGTACCCAAGGACAATGCTATCAGAGCCAGGTTGGAGTGAGAAGGGAGGGGGAAATCAAGGTGCAAGACCCTAGACCAGGTTGTACTGCATAATGCAGAGGGGTAAGAACCCTCCCTACAAAGGCCGACAGCTGCAAACCCACAAACCGACCGGTGTGCACATACAACTACCAGCTGTTTCCTCCATTTTATTTACAGCCGAATCAGGCATATGGCAAGCAATGTTCTTTATTCAAAGTGGAAAATCTTGCTTGAAAGCTCTGCGAACATTTGTTGAGAGAGGAGTACTTGTATTTGACTGCATTGGGCATCCACAAATCACTCAAAAGTTGCACAAAAGCTTGTTAAACTTTAATCGTGATTAAATGTTACGAGAACCAATCAGAGACAAGGTCTATAAATACAGGTCATGACACAATCCCGTGATGCATTGCAAAATCGCCATTTTATGGGGTTCTAGTTCACCAATTTTCAAATTTATCAGATGTTATCATTATAGATTGAACAACATGATGTGTTATTTTGTTATATTGTTCAAGGAATATTGCTTGGCTTTGAATTGTAAAATAAATTCTTCCCACAGAATAATAATATTTAGATTCCAACTAGGAACTGAATTGTCGATTTTTAGATTGGGAACTTTAAACTCTTATTGAGGTTATTAGCCTTTTGTCCCAATGCCTTATGAATCATAACAAGTTACAAGAATAAGAACAATTTTTGAAGATAAAAAATGAATTATTGAACCATTTATTATTAAAAAATCGAAAACCTGAATTTACATATTATCTGAACCAGAATATTGTTTTTAAAAAGCATAATGCATGATTTTGTTATAAGCAGATTGGAATATTTCAAATGTACCACCATAAAGACCCCACAAAATGGCCGCTCCATAAGGACCACGAGTGTCATGACCTGTATTTATAGACCTTGATCAGAGATGGCTTTTCCGAAAATAAGTATTCTGTGATTGGTGCTTGTGGTATTTGATCACGATTAAAATGTAACAGGCTTTTGTGCAACCGTGGCCTAATATTCTCAAATAATGATTCAGAAGTTGTTATTACAGTTATAATTCTCGAGCATTCGATGACGAAAATATTCTTACATTCAACAAGCTTTGAAGCTATAATAATAATGAAACTGAAGCCACACTGGAAACCCACCAAATATTGACACTTGACCCCTCTAAAGCAACCCTTTTCTAATCATGAATGAACTATTTGTATGGCTTCCCTCATTTTATGAAACCCTCATACGATTTGATACTAAAAATAATCTCAGTAGAACTGCATTGTGGCTACATTTATTAGATGAAACAACCAATACTAAAAATAATCTACATTGTGGCTACATCTATTAGATGAAACAACCAATTTTCAAAGTCGAGTTGTTGATCAGTTATTCCAATATAATAATTACAGTGGAAAAGTTATTTGAATAATTTCAAACTCTGAAGCTCTTCTCAAAGTAAGCTCTCCTCGCCTCCACATCAGGATGGGAATATTAAGGTGCGTGCAGATATATGCGCCGCGAACATGAGCAATTCACTTTTAATCAGATGAATATATCTGTATTTTTACAGAAACGGTATAAGATATGGATATAAAAAGCTTGGCATCAGCTGATTAAAAGTGAATTGCTCATGTTCGCGGCGCGTAAATCTGTACGCACCTTAAGAATTACGGTATACTTTTCAGTAACGAGTGTGTAGCCTATATTGCTACTTAGAATGATATATAGATACAGTATGCATTTCGAAACGTTGAAATTATTGATTAAAAGAAACTAGAAGCTTTGCTATAGTGAGGCCTACAATGACAGTATTTTGGCAGTATTGGTGTTGCTATCAAATGATGAAAATACATATAATAGAAAGTTTGGGAATGAAAAAACTGGATTATAGACCACTATTTAATTCACCAATTTTGATTAGTGAAGGGGCTGTAGAGTGTAACTTAACTTTTTGTGACTTTCATTTCCATGTGAATTTGATGAGATACATCATAGAGTGTATTTATTTATTTTACTTTCAAGAAGTTAGAACTAAGTCTTTTAAATATAATTTTGTTCTAGTATTGACATGTCACCAGTCAAATGAGTGTTACTCAAAAATTGATGTAATGTGACGATAAATAAATGAAATTAAATTCGACCAAAAAAGTATATATTTTGTCAGTAAATCTATTGGAAATCGGTTTTGAATCAGAGAGAAAATGCATTAGTAATTAACTTCTAGTTAGCTTTCAAAGGAGGATTTCCAGAGTTGAGACAACAGAACGACGGTTAACTGCATTTGTCAAAGGCCGGAGGAACGCAAGGAATGGAGGAAAAAACGGGGAGAACTCAGACGTGCCGGGGGAAACTTACAACAATGGCTGTTAGCTGGCGGCGCAACGAAAATCGTATTTTCATGAATGGGAGGAACAGGAAATGGGCGGAAGACAAACACGCGTGGCTAGAGAGAGAGGGCAAGCACTGATAGTGCATTGTTTGTAGGTGAGCGAGAGAGACAGAGATCTGATGAGCAGTTGATTACCGGCGGTTTACAGACCCGAAACATCCGTTCATGACCGGAAAAGCTAGAAGCGACACTTCCTCTCGGTTTAAATGAATTTCCACTTTTTCACAAATTCCTTATTAGAAAACACTATCAAAGTTCGATGGCCTAATATCTGGCATCACAGAATCAACTTATTTTAAACTCTAATTTTAACTTTTTCACAAATTCCTTATTAGAAAACTTTATCCAAGTTCGATGGCTTGATATCTGGCATCACAGAATCAACTTATTTTAAACTCTAATTTTAATTAATTTTCACTTTTTTACAAATGCCTTTTTAGAAAACACTATCAAAGTTCAATGGTTTGATATCTGGCATCACAGAACCAACTTATTCTAAACTCTAATTTGAATTAATTTTCACTTTTTCACAAATGCCTTATTAGAAAACACTATCAAAGTTTGAAAGCTTGTTATCACATAACCAACTTATTCTGTACTCAAATTTAAATTAATTTCCACTTTTTCACAAATGCCTTATTAGAAAACACTATCAAAGTTCAATGGTTTGATATCTGGCATCACAGAACCAATTATTTATTCTAAATTCAAAAACTCTCTAACTCTAATTTGAATTAATTTCCACTTTTTCACAGATGCCTTATTAGAAAACACTATCAAAGTTCGATGGCTTGTTATCACATACTACATGAGGTCAGTTTGAAATATTGGAGGTGCAAACTGGGAAAATGGATTGACTTAAATTTAATCCTTGGTAAAAATTTTGAGGACTAACTAATGAAACAAACTTTATGTGTAGTTGAAAAGTTGATATTGTGGTAATTATTCATATTGAATAAAAAGACTAAGAAATTGTCAAAAACCACAGATTTCATTGAAAGTTAGAAAGACCGGTTTCGGTTGTTACACCATTGCCAATCTCCAGTTTATCAGAGATTCACAATGGTGTAATAACAACCGAAACCGGTCTTTCTAACTTTCAATACAATCTGTGGTTTTTGACAATTTCTTAGTTTTTCTATTTAATGAGACAAAGATAAATGATGCTGATAATGTGGAAAAGAGATTGATGGAATTTTTATACTCAACAAACGGTTATTGAATTTTTTGAGTATTCAAACAAGGAATCCAAGGAGATTTGAAGGAAAACCGAGGCAACAAGATTCTAGTGACTTCTATTGATTATCTATCGGAACAGTCTAGTCAAAACGACCTGCCAAGCAACTCCCAACTGTCTGTAGAGTGTCAAAGTCAACAAGCCACCACTACTTGACTAACATAAACACGCTTTGTCAAATGATGACTTGATGACTCAAAATGTGATTATCTTCATGATAAAGTTGCTCATTAATGAACACATGGCTGTAGAACTGTTGAAAGAGCCGACACATTATTTGAAGGACAAAACTTTGTTTATACATGTCTTATCTCAACTGTTTATCGAACGTTACAAACGATGAAAACGTCACAAAGTATAAAGTTGCAGAATAGACGAGACGATCTGAACACGAAAACGTTTCAATCGGAAAAAATTGAGAAAGTTATTCAAATCAGTAGAATGGTTACAAACGTTAAAAACGTCACCAACTATAAAGTTGCAGAACTAAAAACAAGATGATCTGAACACGAAAACGTTTCAATCGAACAAGAATTGAGAAAGTTATTCAAATCAGTAAGATAAAACCATGATTGTTTTTAAATGGTTAATTTTGTTCTGAAAAGAATTTATAATGAAAACTGTAAACTGCAGAAACAAAGACGAGACAAAAACATCTCAATCCAACAGGATTTGAGAAAGTTATTCAAAGAAGCAGAGATAACAAGATGGTTTTTAAATAGTTGATTTAAAAGATTTGAAAATAACAACACTGTAAACTTGAAAAGTTGTAATGTGATTTGGTTGAGGAGAGATAGAATAAAATATAAATTGAATACAATCGACATACAGGAATTGATATTCCGGCTTTTTATCTGAATTCTGAAAAAGTGGTTCACCTCGTTTAAAATTGATAACAGTAACTGTAAATGTTTATTCAACTGGAACGATTAACTGGGGTTTTTTCAACGAAGAACAGGCCTCTACACATACGAGCACAGTTTCCTCCAATTTTTAGATCCGGTATGAATGAACAACTACAGTTAGTTACTACTAAGTAGACAAAACACAGTCTACTGATACGAGTAGCATACTTGAGTAAGTTTGGCAGCCAGATGAGTCAAATACTTAATGGGAGGGTAAAGTCCTCCTCACTCACTCACTCACTCACTCACTCACTCACTCACTCACTCACTCACTCACTCACTCATTCACTTTGTCTACCGGTGCTTTGGCACAAAGTCAAGGACTTAGTCGTGAGACTTCTAATGAAAGCTCACCACGTCACAGACTACTTCATGATGATGATGATGATGATGATGATGATGACGATGATAATGTTGATGATGATGATGATGATTCTAGGATGAGGCCGATTGCTCACTTGACTGCCAACTAGCATCAGGGGAATGTAAAGTGAATAAAGTTCTAAATTAAATTTTGAAAGTAGACACGCGATATACTACAAAAGAAGAGTTCATGGAGGCCAGATATTAATAGAGGAACCCCATTTCTAGCATTGCAACAAACGTCTCGATTTCAAGCCATCGTTTTAAATAATGCTAATGTTTTACGTCCAATTGAATCATAGAAATAAACATTATTTGTAGATTCTTGAACGAAAATGGTAGAAGTCTAAATTATGAACATCTTTAGATGTCAGACAACAGTTTTCGTAACTGATAAATGAGAGTAAATTAAAGTTAGAGAAGACACATTTGTACATTTTTATTTTAACACATGGCTCAACTCACACTTACGCGACTCAAGTCAACAAGAGACTCGACTCTAGTCGAGAGCATGTGTTTTCAAATGATGACGTCGCGGAGACTAGAGTCGACTGGTCTGAGTGTCACTATTTGGAAACACATGCTCTCGACTAGAGTCGAGTCTCTTCTCGACCTGAGTCGCCTAAGTGTGTACAATCACTCAGAGACGAATAATTAATGCAATTAACGGTATATTTTCTCTATGATTAGATACTGTTATGATTAGATACCATGTACTAACGAACACTATCAATGAACTAAAAAGTAATTTAGATAATAATTCAGTCTTTTTACTATTGTTGAAAGCTCGACTGTCTACTAACGTTAATGGAAAGATACATTTTCAAGAAGTTCGATGTTTTTGAACGGGTAGTATCATAGTCCACTAGACAGCTGATTTATGATGAATAATTCTATAGTCTGATTTTTACTGTAATATTGGCGTATGAAGGAGGCTCCTTTCTCCTTTTATATTATCCTTGAAATGCAAAATTTCCAAAAACCTTGTATATACGTCGACGCGCAATTAAAAAAGGAACATACCTGTCAAATTTCATGAGAATCTATTACCGCGATTCGCCGTAAATGCGCAACATATAAACATTTAAATATTAAGAGAAATGCCAAACCGTCAACTTGAATCTTAGACCTCACTTCGCTCGGTCAATAATTTTATTTGATATAGTTTCATATTTTTCTCAATTATTTTCAAACAAATCAACTCGTAGGCATATCGGTAACCTTTTGTTAGTCTCGTATACACTGCATCTCCTAAAATAATACACCATAAACTTTGTTACAGAAACTTAGTTGAAGCGAAATTTATACAAATAATCTGTTCCCTCGAATATATTACTGTAGTATTATCAAAACCTATCAACAACCAGAGGCAATAGGGTGCGAACATCACTGAGAAATGTTCTATAACGTAAATAGTTGCATGTCCAGTTGGAATAAGCCGAATTAGCATTCATGTATGAAGGCATTACTATTCAACGGGTGGCTGGCTACCTGGTCGTCGGTTTATGACCCACCTGTGGATTTATGGATGCCAGGCCGATACTATGCCAAAAACAACTACAGAAGCACAATATTGAGTTGCCTTTTGCAAAACTTCAAATAGTCTTGATATTTGTTGAGTATTACAACTTTATAAACAGGATATTTTTAACGGGGGTGTGAATAAAGTACTTATAAATTTTTGGTGTAGTTGAGAAGTTGATATTGTGGTAATTCTTGATATTTGTTGAATAATACAACTTTATGGACAGGATATTTTCAACGGAGGTGTGAATAAAGTACTTATAGTTTTTTTGTGTAGTTGAGAAGTTGATATTGTGGTAATTATTCATATTGAATGAAAAATACTAAGAAATTGTCAAAAAACTACAGATTTATTGATACTTAGAAAGACCGGTTTCGGTCTGATAAACAGTATTAAAATTTTTTGTGTAGTTGAGAAGTTGATATTGTGGTAATTATTCATATTGAATGAAACAGACTAAGGAATTGTCAAAAAACTACAGATTTATTGATACTTAGAAAGACCGGTTTCGATCTGATAAACTGAGTTTATCAGAGATTGACAATGATGTAATAACCGAAACCGGCCTTTCTAAGTATCAATAAATCTATGGTTTTTTGACAATTTCTTAGTCTTTTTCATTCAATATTTATAATTTTCTAGAGAGCTGTACTGTACTGTGTAGCTGTACTGTAGCCTACTACAGTTTATTCATGATGTATGAACAGGGTTTATTGTTTTATTGAATAAAGAGTTTGAATTCGAATTTAGGATATTTTTAATGTTGGTGTAAATAGAACATCCATTCGTTTTTAAAGAGAGCTGAACAGTTTATTTAGAGGAGTAATTATTATTAAACGAAATCCCAATTAAGTGCAGTAAATCACCCCGAAGACCTCTGACCTCTGCTACTGCAAATATTGACAACAGGGTAAACATCTAGTTGGAAATTCGATGAGCGCTACTATACAAAAATTATTTGTCAGCCCGGGAATCGAACCAAGTACCTCCTAATTGCCGGTCAGGAATGCCTGACCAGGGCAGTTGACCCTGGTCAGGGTGATTCACAGCATTTAATTGGGATTTCGTTTAATAATTATTATTCATTAATTAGCATTTGAACAAATGCAACTTCCAATTTATTTCCATCTGTATTAGGGGAGTATGAGTTCAGTTTCAAGTTTCAATACAACTGATGAACACACAATAATGTGTTAATGTATTAAATGGGTTTAAAACGTTTAATTAAGCTGTATTCACACACAACAGTGACAGTGAAAATATAATTCTCACTAATTCTAATTGGACTATTCCCACTGAAGTATGCCGATTGAGTATAAATAATCCCATTAGAACATATGGGAATTATATTTCCACTGTTCACTGTCACTGTTGTATGCGAATCCAATATCAAGATTAGTCAAGAAAATACTAAATAATATAGTACTTGGTGAAATTGGTCAGTGTGACACCGATTGCTGCTCACTGATACCAAAAACATTTCTTACTGCCTCTTAACCATAACTTCAATCAATCTAGTTGTAAATAAAATAAATGAAACTAACCAAAGAATTCTGCAATATCCAATATATTCCAAGCAGTCGGTGTTTTCGGAGTCAAGTCACAATAACGTCTATGAGAGCAGAATACCACAACCATTTTCACTCCTCAATTTCAAAACAATCCAGAAAAATAGCCTATATTATTTAAAGTTCTATTATTCAAACAACCATTGTCAATCCTCAATTATTGCAAAACAGTCCAGAGAAGTCGCCTATATTATTTGAAATTCAATTATTCAAATCACATATAACAGCATAAAATAACCCAGTATGTAATCACTAGGATTAGTTCGAGGTACTTTTAATCGAATTTCACCACTAGAACTGCAGGATGATTTTACTACAGATTTTTGGTTCTACACTTCACATTATATCGAAATAATTCTTATGGATTTGAAATATGTATATCATAATCTCAAAAATGCTTATAATTAATCACATTTCAATTTATGTTGAAAACCTTCTTCTGGATTTGAAATATGAATATCATAATGTCAGAGATGCTTCTAATTAATCATATTACATCTTATATCGGAAGAATTCTTCTGGATTTGAAATATTTTCACAGAGATGCTACTAATTGATCACACTTCATATTATATTGAAAGACTTCTTCTGGATTTGAAATATATGTATATTTAATTACTCAGAGATGCTTCTAATTAATTACATTTTATATTATATCGAAAGAATTCTTCTGGATTTGAAATATTTATAATAATTTCAGAGGTAAACCAAGACACTCAGTTCACAGTGAACGTCTGGCTCATCAGAGATAAGATTCTTTATCCTTCATTGATTGATACAATAAGTGCATCATAAAAATGATAGGGAGAGAGAAAAAAGGTAACCTTGTGCTATTCCTCTCCCAAATTTAGATAAGGTTACACATAGTCCGAAATAGGTAATAGTTGTTCACTTCACAAAAATGTAAAAGTATTCATTTATCAATGGTTTCTTCTAGTACAAATCACATTACACACTTTGAAAAATCAGGAAACAGTTGAAAAGGTTTCAACGTTGAGCAAGAATCACGAGATAAGAAAGCGTTAATAGTTCTAATAACTTGGCTGCACACTGTTTTAAGCAGTATCGCGGGTTATAGCTCATGTCTTGTAGTTGTTCACTTCACAAAAATTGAAAACTATTTATTTATCAATGGTTTAATTTAGCACAAATCACATCACAAACTTTGAACAATCAGGAAACAGTTGAAAAGGTTTCAACGTTGAGCAAGAATCACGAGATATGAACGCGTTAATAGTTCTAATAACTTTGATGCACAAGCAGTATCGCGGGTTATGAGAGCGTTAAATAGTTGTAATAACTTAAACAGATGCACACTGTTCTAAGCACATGATAAAACTGACGCAGAGTTGCTAGGCGGTGGACGATACACAACACAACGCGGAAGCGCGGTCGTTTTTTAAGGCCACAAGGAAGGAAAATACGCTGCGTCAAAGGCCAACACGTTACCGATTTCGATTCACCGTCGTTTCGGCTACTTTACTTTCGGTCGTAAGAGAGGAACAAACAATTGACTGTAGAACAACACTCTACTGTCTGAATATTAGTGTTCCTACCGTTTTCAGTATCGTTTCGGATACTTTGCTTTCGGTCGCACGAGAGGAACAAACAATTGACTGTAGAACAACACTTTACTGTCTGAATATTAGTGTTCCTACCAATTTCAGTATCGTTTCGGATACTTTGCTTTCGATCGTACGAGAGGAACGAGCAATTGACTGTAGAATAACACTTTAGTTTCTGAATATTAGTGTTCCTACCGTTTTAACATCGTTTCGGATACTTTGCTTTCGGTCGCACGAGAAGAACCTGCACTTGATTGTGGAACTACACTGTCTGAATATTAGTGTAGCCTACCGTTTTTACATCATTTCTGATACTTTGTTTTTGGTCGCACGAGAAGCACCTGCACTAGGCTAGAGAACAACACTGTCTGAGAATATTGGTGTACCGTTTTCAGAGCCTGAAACTGAAGGCAAGGACGTTCAAATCTGACTCACCGTTCTTCATTTCTCCTTTGACAACTTACTTGATCTGAGAGGAGAAGGAGAAGAAAACATAGAGGGACATTGAATCTGATAGAAACAAAGAACTGACTTGATCACGGAGGAGAAGGAGAAAAAAAATAGAGGGACATTGAATCTGATAGAAACAAACTTGATCATAGAGAAGGAGAAAACATAGAAAGACACTGAGTCTGATAGAAACAAAGATATACTGTAAGAGTGACCCACTTTCACTAAGTGCCTATGTGACCGTCACGTAGCGAGATAGAAATAAATATTTACGAGCCGAAAATAATTTGGCAACGGTTATGACAGGTTGTGCCAAGTGGTGTAAATTAAGAAGATTGATATATTGATAAAAATACATCAGTTATTAATTGGGAATACACAACATAAATACTACATGAGTGGGAGTAGTAATAAATTGAATATGGAAAAATATGCAAAATATAAAATTAATAAAAACAAAATCAAAACTTGTAGTACCTTTTACTATTAAAAACTTTAAAATATTTCAACGACTTAACAATTTAAAAATTTTTAATAATAAAGGGTACAACAAGTTTTCATAATTTTTTTATTTATTTGTACAAAATTAGCCCATTTAATGAAGTGTTTTTATGTTAAATGTTTTAACCTCCATCAAAGTGGATTAAATGGGAGAAACTAATGATATTATTTTATTATGGATATTCAAAGAACAACACAATGATTTAACACTTCTGTGTAATCACTTGTCAGCTGATTTATGATAATTCTATAGTCTGATTTTTAATCTAATATTGGCGTATGAAAGAGGCTCCTTTTACCTTTTATATTATCCTTGAAATGCGAAATTTCCAAAAACCTTGTATATACGTCGACGCGCAATTAAAAAAGGAACATACCTGTCAAATTTCATGAAAATCTATTACCGCGTTTCGTCGTAAATGCGCAACATATAAACATATAAACAAATAAACATTTAAACATTATGAGAAATGCCAAACCGTCGACTTGAATCTTAGACCTCACTTCGCTCGGTCAATTACCCCAGTATCAACTTCTCAACTACACAAAAAATAAAAATCTGAATAAAATAGCTAGCAAATCAAATATATCAGGATCATTTGAATGTTGTTCGAGTTAATATTAGTCTACTCCTACTGATTATTATCATAGTAGAGTACAGTGTTGTGTAGGATATTATGTTCACGAAACAATAATTTCTCACACTTTAGATGAAATCGTGCCGAAATACAATAACAACTGGGTAAAAGCATTCCGCTGTCCAGTAAAGCTCCTCTATTCACAGCAAAGAATGAGGCCAAGATACTTTGCAATATGCGTTGAGCTTCCAGCACTTAGAAACACAGCTTGACGTCTATTCTATGTAGGCTTAAGTTGGATTCACTTGTGAATGGGATAGATTAATTTCCGGACGAGCTCAAGTCCTACACAAAGTTTGAGCATATTAAATTATATTTGATTTGGTGCACACATAAATTGGTAGATTATTTATTGATACACAGAATACAATTCATTGAAAAGATTGGGGAAGGTTAACGCTTTCCGGAATTTAGCGCGAGAAAACCAGAAGACATAGTGAGGTCCTCGTTATAATGGCAGTGGATAAAGATTGGAGAACAGCGTTGTCGATTCTCTGCCTTAATTAATTATATTTCTGCATGGTCAAAAACTGATTTGACATCGTTGCGGAGCTAGAAAGGGATAGTACTACCTGCTTTGTCGAATGATAGACAAGGATAGCAGCATCAAAGTTAATCAAATACTGTCATTATAACGTGGACCTCACTATAGGCGCCCAGACGAGCTGTTATAAGTTCTTTGCATCCTAATTAATAGTGCATAGAAATTGCATTCAATGAGGCATGCAATTTATAGTCTATACAGCTGTTAATTTTTTTACCAAGTTACATTGAGATGTAACCCATGATTGCATGCATCATGGCATGCAATTTATAGTCAACTCGACAGCTGATTTATGATGAATAATTCTATAGTCTGATTTTTACTCTAATATTGACGTATGAAGGAGGCTCCTTTTTCCTCTTATATTATCCTTGAAATGCAAAATTTCCAAAAACCTTGTATATACGTCGACGCGCAATTTAAAAAGGAACATACCTGTTAAATTTCATGAAAATCTATTACGTAAATGCGCAACATAAAAACATTTAAACATTAAGAGAAATGCCAAACCGTCGACTTGAATCTTAGACCTCACTTCGTTCGGTCAAAAATACGTTTCAATTTCTTTGTAGGCCTATTCAAAGCAAAACCTTTGAAAGGTGAATGAATAAACATTTCATTTTACGTTATGCTATTATTGATCATTGATCCCAACCAGTGATTTTGGAATAAAAATTTCATTAGGCTATTGAGTTTGAAAACGTATTTGTTTTGAAAAAAATACTGTAGTAATAAGTAATTATTGTTATTATTATCAATATGTTGAATATGACATTGATTAATAACATTGTATTATTTCGCTTGAACATTTTTAGGTTATGTCACAGTCGTAAAATGAGGTTAGTTTTTTACGCATAATTCTGATACAATTTTATTCCAAAATGAACTTGCAAACTATAAATCATGAATTTAGATGGACTAATCCAAATAATTTAGGTATTCCATGACATCTATTTGGCTTTTTATATACTCCAAAACAATAACTGAATTGTGTTTGCTCAATGTTAGACCTCACTTCGCTCGGTCAATTATTACGGGATTCTTCGGTTGTCAATAATGATGCAGCTAATGAGTGCAGCAACTTGTGTAGTTGAACTGAGTCAACAGGCGACTCAGGAGTCAACAGGAATTAACAGGAGACACAGAAGTCAACCGAGAGGCGTCCTCAAGCCGAGACATAACCATAGACAGGCCAACCAGTTTCGGTTCCCACTGTCTCACTCTCAACTATCCGTCTCTCTCCTGTCCCATCAATAACTGCACGATTCCCAATACCTTTCTATCACAGCAATCAGACTACAGGCTCACTCAACACAGATCCAGCAAGGCATTACAGTAAGTATGTTCCCGTTCTTTCTCACCGCACTTCCTCAACTAAGCCACTGTACCATAGAGCATTTCAGCTATGGCAAAGGAAAATTCTTCTTCATCTACCACTTCTTCTTCTTAGTCTTCTTCTACTCTTCTCCCTCTTCCTTCTACTTCTTCTCCTCCATTCTACACTTCCTTCTTCTTCTTCTTCTTCATCACAATCTCCATCTTCTTCTCCTTCTCCATCTTCTTCTTCTTCTTCTTCTTTTCTTCTTCTTCTTCTTCTTCTTCTTCTTTTCTTCTTCTTCTCTTCTTCTTCTTCTTCTTCTTCTTCTCTTTTTCTTAATGTAAACATCATGAATTGTTGCAAAAATCCATAATTTGCATTCTTCATGAAATTCATGATTTTTTCATGAACATCATGGATTTTTGCAAAAATCGAGATTTGCCTTCTTCATGAAATTCATGATGTAAACATTCTTCCTCTTATTTTTTTTCTTCTTCTTCTTCTTTTTCTTCAAATGTTGTAGGCTATATATTATGTTTTTCATGATTAATGAGGATGTGTGTGTGTGTGATCATAGACAAGATAATACAAATATCTGAAAGACTAGCTAATCTCTGGTGTGATTGAAACAACTTTTAATACTTAGTATCTTACGTCACAAGGATGGGAAGGGGTCTTTTGCAGGCGAAAATGATGCAGGCGAATTTCATTAGAGCACTGCAGAAGACATTCACGTCCAAGTAGCCTACACTATTTTTTGTCATAATAATCTAAAGAAGAATAATTGAGAAATAGAAAACATTACCTGCTTGTGCTGAAATTACTACATGCATTCTATAAACTTAACCTAGTTCACATATTCCGAATCAGGAATTTTGTGGAAGTTGACAAAACTTCCACCTGGAGCGCTGAAGCTGGTTTTTTGTAGCAGTTTTGCTGTTCCTTTTTCGGAACTAGGAAACATACTCGACTGTGAATAAAACATATTGTTTCATTACAGTACAGTATGCTGTAATGAGAATCATAGCTTATTTGTTCTGCAGCTGTTTACCGACTTGATTTCATGCATGGAAAACAGCTGAGATTGAATGACTATGACAAAAAATACATTTCGGTCCAAGTTACCACCCCTCGATTCTTCATTTAGTATGAACTATTCAACTCATGAGACATACGTTACAACGTCTCCACATCTCACATGTATTTAACTTTTCACAATTTATCAGAACGGCCGTGTGTGATCGAATATTGTACGATGCTCATTGAAATACATGTGATGTTCACTGGCAGAGAGTAGACGACTGGCTTATTGCATTACTGACGGCGACCTGTTGAGATTAGTCTCTACATGAGAAGATTAGCTAATAAGGCAGTGGGTTGACAGCGCAATGTCTGGAATGCCAGTTAGTCGACAACAGTCATAGAGAAAATATAGTTAGTATATACAGAAGTAGTGGAGTAAAAAGTTGATATACAGAGTGAGTCATATGTATTGGAACTCTTTAATAAGTTGGAGACTGTTGTAGATATAATACTGTAACTTTCAGGATAAGTTATTGGTCAAATAATCCTGAGCATTTTTATTGATGTCATCTTTCTTGTTTTAGAAAGGCCTTTATAATGGTGTATCACACAATGGGTGTTTACATTCAAAATATTTGAGCTACAACCCCTCATTTCTTCAGAAACTAAAACTTCATTCAGCCGCCATTTTGAACACAAGTATCATAGTAAATTTTTATCGATGCCATCTTTCTTGTAAAACCTTCAAAATGATGTACCACACAATGGGTATTTACATTTAAAATATTCGAGTACAACCCCTAAGTCCCCACCTTATGAGGGGTTGAAATTTATTTGTACGTCAAAGGAAGAAGAAGAAGAAGAAGAAGAAGAAGAAGAAGAAGAAGAAGAAGAAGAAGAAGAAAAAGAAGTAGAAGAAGAAATTATAAACTTTTCTTTCGATGAATTTTCAAATTGAAATACTCAGGCCTATGTTTGATTTGACAATAATTGATTTGAATAAACAATACATTAGTAACAATCAACTGAAGATCAAAGAATCATCATCACCTTCTCACTTCACGGATTTTTTTTTAATTACATTTCCCGGTATCCAAATCTACACAGCTTCAAAGAAAGTTTTTACAAAAATGAACGGATTCAATTTAATTGACAAATATTGATTGATATCGATGAATGGATTGGATGGAATGAAATAAATTGACTGGATTTAATTTGATTGAAAATTATCGATTGATTTTGGAGAGATTCATAGATAAAGTTCAATTAATTTGATGCCCAATTGACTGCTCAGGAAGCATTTCAATGGCTTACCAATTAGAATTTCGGCTCTGGCAAGTTGTTAGGAGGAGGAGGAGGTTGTTGGATAGGAGGAGGTTGTTAGATAGGAGAAGGAGGTTGTTGGATAGAAGAAGGAGGTTGTTAGATAGGAGAAGGAGGTTGTTAGATAGGAAAAGGAGGAACCTTCGCACTCAATCTGCAACTGGACGATATCGACTGTGGAACGAAATGCTGTACGGCGCAAAATCGTGAAGAAGATTTTGGTGTGAGTTGGACCGGGCTGTGACGTCACACGTGGGAAAGATAACACTCTCAAGCGACAGGCTAATAAATTTCGGGGGACGGAATTAGGATTGGGGGTGGGGTGAACTGAGAGCGGTTGAAAAGGATTGGTTTCAAAAAGTATAGGAATGAGAGAAAACTTTTCAAAAGAAGAAAAACTATCAATAAAAGATTGATAACATTGTGAGAAAGAGAAAATAGAGGAAATATAGACAAAGAGGCAGGATGATGGATGTGAAAAACATAGGAATGAGAGTAAACTTATGAAGAGGAGAAAAACCAAGAATAAAAATATCGGTCAATGACATTGTTAGAGGAGAAAATTGTTGAAGAAAATATGAACGAGAAGACTAAGTTAAGAAATGAAAATAAAAAAATATTGATATTTTTGTAGGAGAGAGAATAGAGGAGCTATAAAGTATAAAGAAAGAGACAGGATGATGATTGTGAAAGGCATAGGAATGAAAGAAAACTTATCAAGAGAAAAAACAACAATAAAAATATTGATCAATGACATTGTTAGAGGAGAATAAATAAAATATGAACGAGAAGACTAAGTGAAGAAATAAGAGAGAAATGAAAACTGTAAAAAAAGGAGACGATGATACAGTATTTGAATGAAAAGACTAAGAAATTGTCAAAAACCACAGATTTATTGATACTTAGAAAGACCGGTTTCGGTTATTACACCATTGTCAATCTCTGATAGAGTTTATCATAGATTTACAATGGTGTAATAACCGAAACCGGTCTTTCTAAGTATCAATAAATCTGTTGCCTTAATGAATAGATATTGATTTAAATATATTTAATTTATAATTTTTGTTTTGATTGTAAGCTATGTTTTATTTTTATTTCTATGAATTTCTTGAATAATTTATTGTAAATTGTATTGATGGCAAATAAAAGAATTGAATTGAATCTGTGGTTTTTGACAATTTCTCAGTCTTTTTCATTCAATATGAATAATTACTACAATATCAACTTCTCAACTACATAAAAAGATACAGTATTTGGTGAGATATAATAAACAAAATATAAACAGAGTGACAGGTTGAAGAGATAAAACAAAATAATTGATACGGTAAAAAGGAAGATGACACAGTATTTGGTAATAAAATTTGGAATGGAATAAGAGATTTATTCAAATTAGAATTTCCTTGAAGAATTTCTAGTTCATTCAGTAAAAATAATGCTTGAAATAATTTCAATTTTCATTCAAATGTGGAAGTTATGAATGAATAAGAAAATCCTGTTTTAGGGGAGAAAGACGATTCTGATAATAAAAATTCGACTGAGTCATTGTCAATATTGTAGAACCGTTCCATAATTGAATAAAAACACACATATGTTGTAAAATTGTACACAGTTTTATTCGGTACACGACCATGGTTTCGTGACCACACCGGTCACATTTTCAAGTTGACTGAAAACTTGTCAACACATATTTTATTCGATTCTGATAATATTGTGAATGAATTTATAAATAGGTGTATGAATGAATTTTTGTACACTGACAAAAATACAATTCGAACTCCACAATACACTGAATACACAAAGAAAATTTCGGCAACAGTTTTGGTTCTGAGAGAAAAGTATTCTGAATGAAAGAAGCATTCAAACAAAAGACAGGGATCCGGATACACTATTTCGTGACTTATTCTAATAGCACCCTATTCTCTTGTGAATTTCATTCACAGAATTCTATTGTAGGCGACAGCTATTATAGTAGTTTTTCATTCATTCATGTTTTTCTCAGCGAGTGAGGAATGAAAGTGAAATCTTGAACACACCTTCAACGTATTTATCGTAGTAAAGAACATCATTGAAGTATCTATTGATTCAGATTTTCTAGTGATATCAAAGACAGAAGGGACAATTTGGATGGTTTCTGCTGATATGAAAGACTTATCAAGGCTAATTAAGCTTTATCAAGAATAATCAAGGCTTTGAATCGAGGCAATAACATAGAGAAGAAAAATTAAAATATATTTTGGATCGAGGCAATAGAGAACATTTTATTTGGTTAGAAAATTATTGAATATATTCAAGACAGGGGATTTACTGACGCCTGTGATCAAAATAGCGAGGAGACTAGTTGTCGCGGAGACAGGTTGACGGCGACCCATGTGGAGTATTGATGATAGTAATCACATTTTCGTATAATTTGTAAGGGATTTGACAGAATCTAGTTCTAGACATTTAAAAGTTATTTGAAAGAATCACGTTTTAAACATTCAAGAATATAATTATATGAATCTGTTAATATCTGAAGTCCGATATCTGAAGTCTTATTGATGGTCATGATACTCTCCCATATCATCTGAAGGTTAGTACGGTACAGTACAGCATTGAACCGAGATAAAAAGAGAACACAGAGGATCAGTGATCACTTGACTGAGCCAGAACGGATTATCCAATCACACTTTAGTTTTTTTTTAATTTTTTAATCGGACGAAGCACGGAGCACAGCGCATTACCACTCAACTTCTATGGATAGGAAGCCGATAACGAACCTCCAAAACAGGTACACAAAGAGGAAACGGGAAATTGGGGGCCACAAATAGGAGTCGACAACGAAAAAGAAGAAGAAAAAACAAGTAGGAGAAGAGGAGGAAGAAGAAGGAGGAGAAGAAGATGAAGGCGTGAGAGAAGGAGAAGAAGAAGAAGAGGAAGGAGCAGGAGATAAGGAGAAGAAGAAGAAGAAGGAGGAGGAGAAGAAGAATAAGAAGATGATGATGATGATGATGAAGAAGAAGTCAGGAGAAGAAAAAGGAAAAAGAAGTAGAAGAAGAAGAAGAAGGATGAGGAGGAGAAGAGGAGGAGGAGGAGACGAAGTCGAGGAAGACGCAAGGCGGACAGCCGGACAAAGACAATTATTGCTCCAATTAAATTGATCTTTCCATTCTTCCCACGGTTCCTATACAAGTATTTTTATTCGAGTTTTTACAAGTGTTGGTCAGGTAACCAACTAAAACTGATTATGAGCAGACAGTATTGAGTTTAATATAAATATATCCTATACTCTCTGATAATGAGTAGGACAGGAACCGGTTGGAGTATGTCTAATATTAAATCTATCAAAACATTTGAAATAGCTTCATAAACAGTGAAAAAACTGTGTTTGGTTGATATTCTTTGTTCAAAAATGCGTTCATAACTGTGAATGGTGAATAATTTCAACTGTAACAGTGAAAAACTGTGATTGGTTGAAATTCTTTGTTCAAAAATGCGTTTAAGACTGTGAATGGTAAAGAATTTCAATAGTACCAGTGAAAAACTGTGTGATTGGTTGATATTCTTTGTTCAAAACTACGTTCATAACTGTGAATGGTAAAGAATTTCAACAGTACCAGTGAAAAGCTGTGTGATTGATTGATATTCTTTGTTCAAAACTACGTTCATAACTGTGAATGGTGAATAATTTCGATGTTGCAGCATATTATAATTATTCAAGTTTCATTAACACCTTGAGAATCCTTCGAAAATTGAGAAAATAAATATAATATTTATTTGCAACATCGAAATTATTTACCATTCAAAATTTTAAACGCATTTTTGAAAGAATAATTTCAACCAATCACAGTTTTTAACTGTTACAGTTGAAATTGTAACAGTATTTGAACTACAGTGTGGTAATACAGTAGTTTACCACACTGTAGTTGAAATACTGTAACAGTAAAAAACTGTGATTGGTTGAAATTCTTTGTTCAAAAATGCGTTTAAAACAGTGAATGATACAGAATTTTAATGTTGCAGCATATTATAATCATTTAAGTTTCATCAACACCTTGAGAATCCTTCGAAAATTGAGGAAATAAAATAATATAATATTCCGAAATACAGCAGTTTACCACACTGTAGTTCAAATACTGTTACAATTTCAACTGTAACAGTAAAAAACTGTGATTGGTTGAAATTCTTTTTTCAAAAATGCGTTTAAAACTGTGAGTGGTAAAGAATTTCAATGTTACAGCATAATATAATCATTCAAGTTTCATCTACACCTTGAGAATCCCTCAAAAATTGAGGAAATAAAATAATATTTCTGAATACAGTAGTTTTCTACACTGTAGTTGAAATACTGTTACAATTTCAACTGTAACAGTAAAAAACTGTGATTGGTTGAAATTATTCGTTCAAAAATGCGTTTAAAACTGTGAGTGGTAAAGAATTTTAATGTTGCAGCATATTATAATCATTCAAGTTTCATCTACACCTTGAGAATCCTTCGAAAATTGAGGAAATAAATATAATATTTCGAAATACAGTAGTTTACCACACTGTAGTTGAAATACTGTTACAATTTCAACTGTAACAGTAAGAAACTGTGATTGGTTGAAATTCTTTGTTCAAAAATGCGTTCATAACTGTGAATGGTGAATAATTTCAACTGTAACAGTGAAAAACTGTGATTGGTTGAAATTCTTTGTTCAAAAATGCGTTTAAAACTGTGAGTGGTGAAGAATTTTTATGTTGCAGCATATTAAAATCATTCAAGTTTCATCAACACCTTGAGTATCCTTGAATACAGTAGTTTACCACACTGTAGTTGAAATACTGTTACAATTTCAACTGTAACAGTAAAAAACTGCGATTGGTTGAAATTATTTGTTCAAAAATGCGTTTAAAACCGTGAGTGGTAAAGAATTTTAATGTTGCAGCATATTATAATTATTCAAGTTTCATCAACACCTTGAGAATCCATCAAAAATTGAGGATCAATATTTTGAAACTGTGCAACACTGTAATTCAAGTACTGTTACAGCAAAACATCTTCATCCAAGTTACAAGTTCGACATTACTTGTAAATCAACAAATATAGAGGATCAAATACTTCAGTTATTCAAATCAAAAATTACAATCAAGAATTTATAAATACAACACTGTAGTTGTTCAGATGAGGACAAGGAAATCAATTCAACAACGGTATATTGGAACAACAGAAATCACAATTTCAGAATGAACTGATATTGATTAGATAGAAGCTTCAAGTGTACGATCTAGCTGATCTGCCGTACTGATAATTGGGATTCCCCGAACTTTCACAATACAGTACAAGATATTACTTGTTCAAGTATTGTTTATCAGTGAAGAAGAGAAGATTATAAGTAAATTGATGAGAATGTAGGTTGTATGATTCCTGAAATATTGTTAGTTACTTGTCAAGAATGTCGGTGGTATAATTCATGGAATTATGTGCTATTTTCGATCAAGATCATGAATAGATAAAAGAAGGGAATGAATTTTCCTTGTTATCGAGTTTATGGATATTATGTAATAATCTTCTTCAACGTCACTGCAATGAAATCTGTAAAATGAACATTGATGAAAAACATAGAATTATAGTACCTTTTTGTGTAGTTGAGAAGTTGATATTGTGGTAATTATTCATACTGAATGAAAAAGACTAAGAAATTGTCAAAAAACCACTGATTAATTGATAATTAGAAAGACCGGTTTCGGTTGTTATTACACCATTGTCAATCTCTGATAAACTAAAACTAACCGAAACCGGTCTTTCTAATTATCAATAAATCAGTGGTTTTTTGACAATTTCTTAGTCTTTTTCATTCAATTATAGTACCCTTTTTTGAAATTAATAAAATAATAAATTAAAAATACAAATAAGTAGCCATGAAGTCATATATTTAACAAGTACTTCTCATTTAATATGGATATCTACCAAACAATATAGAAAGCTCAAACTCATTCATCATTATACTTCTTTTGATTCAACTTTCTTCTTTCCATTCTTCTTCTAGTGTTGAAGTTGAAACTTCCCTACTGTTCTTTTCTAACAGATTAGGACTCGAGGAAAAAGAAATTCTTTGAATGAAACTGTGATGGTCACTTTGTCATCTATGCGAAACATGTTAAGGATTCCTTTCCCAAGTGAAAGGTTGCTATTCCACACAAAGAGCCACACAATTTTCATTGATTTCCAAGACAGGCCAAACTGTTCACCAATTTCCAAAACAATCCAGCAATTCGAAACGTGTCTGTCGATTTGTTCATCTGCAGATTCGATATGCAGGCTTCAAATTTGGGAAGGGAGGGTCACAATAGGTGAGTTGGTGAGAGCCACAAGGGTGAGAGAGAGATAGATTTTATTTTTCAATTGCTGTTGTAGAGAGAGAGAGACAGGTAGAGAGGGAGGACCACAATGGATGAGAGAAAGTTTTTGTACAGAAGGTATCGTGACGTTTATGTAGGAGAATGCATCTACCGCGCCCTTCAATTCTGACAAGAAGAGAGAAGAAAAACCTTACATCTGACAAGAGTGAAAGAAAAAGAACCCTCCACTTCCGATCATAAACAATTCACTTCCTCGGCATTAGGATGTGTACATCCAGTGGTGGCCTGGGCTCTTCCCAGGATGGGAATTTCTCCATTCAGAATAACGACAGATGGTAATGCACACTGTTGCGCCCTAGCCCTACCCTTCACATCTGCACTTCTTCCACTTCACAAGCCAAAATGCTATAACTCCCCTCTCAAAGTCTTTCCTTGCCAAACATAGAATGGAGATGACTTTTTTCAAGTCGAGAATAATTCAGTGCCCTAATAATCTGAAAGTAAGTGAACGTCTAAGAAATGAGGACTGTTTATAGAACATGTCAAGTTCCAACCATTGTTCCCAGCAATATAATTCATAATAATTAATTTATCAAATAGATAGAATAATTGAAATTTCTCTGTGCTTTGATTACGAAGTGATACTGATGATTCTATAGTGGGGTCCACGTTATAATGGCTGTGGAGAAAGATAGGAGAACAACGTTGCCGATCCTCTGTCTCGTCAATGCCTTCTATTGACAGTAGCTGACACAGGTTTATTGATGTAATATTAACTGTTCATTTTCGTTTAAAATAATCAATTATATTTTATTAAGCAAGACATTATATTTTTCAATAATTTCATAATTAAGATGAAATATTTTGTTACATTGTTATAAAACGATCTGACAACAGATCAAAGCGAGAGATAGCGCTATCCGCTTTGTTGAATGAAAGACAAGGATAGCAATATCATTGCTAATCAAACACTGCCATTATAATATGGACATCACTATAGCATTTATTTTTATTTCGATTTTACTAATAATCTTTCAAAAATATTGTTTACAAATTTACTGATTTCCGTAATTTGTAACCAAAGAAAACTTCATCTTTAGTTCAAAAAAACAAGGATAACAGATTCTATTGAATCCATTCTAACCCACCATATTTTGAAAACTCGACTTTGATACACTGATACAAATACATACAAATACATATACGACTTAGATACATGTCGACTTTAATACATAAATACGACTTAGATTGTATTCAACAATTAGTTCAATACTTTATGATTTAAACTTTGTAATAATCATTAAGGATAAATACATTTGAATACAAGAATCTTGAGTTTGGAAAACAAATAAATAGCACTTCAGATAATATTTTTGAGAGATATAGTGATATTTATCCATACTAAAACACTAGACTATTGTATATTGAAAAGTTATAAAGTTATTTAGTAAAAAGTTACAAACATGTTTCAATACCTAAGATGACATTTTCAAGTAGTTTATATTAAAAAAATTCTAACTCACCGTTAAAAAATACGACTTTGATACAAAGAGTATATCACATAGCTAGCAACAACAGGATTATCAGAAGAATACCTTTGAAAAAATACAATATTCTTCGAACAAGATGGGTAATAATAAAATATCGCTGGGAATTATGAGTTTTTTCCAAATTCCAAGCACTGAATTAATAGCCGAGTAGGAGAATGCTTGTTTCCAACCGTAAAAAAGTAATGACCAGTCCTTGAAGTAATGGCATCCGGAAAGGTCATTCATGAAATGTAATTTGTTACGCAATTGAAGTTTTCAGGTTGGGAAAAACAGTTATTAGTAACAATCTGTTGCGATATACCGGCGTTCAGTCTATTGTATGCTCATTTCCTGAATCAAACCAATAATGGTCGACTGGAATAGGGAGTACGTGAGCTGTGCAATCATGATGGAAGAGTTCTTGTTGGGTAATCACCCTGCTTTCAATTCAAAGCAATAGAGAGGCTGGTTGGTTCACGGAGGTGCACTTCAGACCAATCATAGAGGGATATACAAAGACGCGCTCCCAAACTTTATGAAATAACCTCCACACAAAATAAGGAATTTTCATTATCAAGTCCACGATAAACCGTCTGTCTTCACACAAGTATATTATTATGTAAGAAAGATTTGACAATATTATTTGAGAGAATGTATATAATTGACCGAGCGAAGTGAGTTTAAATCTTTAAAAGTTTAAATGTTTAAATGTTTAAATGATTAAATGTTTAAATGTTTAAATGTTTGAATGTTTAAATGTTAAATGTTTAAATGTTTAAATGTTTAAATGTTTAAATGTTTAAATGTTTAAATGTTTAATGTTTAAATGTTAAATGTTTAAATGTTTAAATGTTTAAATGTTTAAATGTTTAAATGTTTAAATGTTTAAATGTTTAAATGTTTAAATGTTTAAATGTTAAATGTTTAAATGTTTAAATGTTTAAATGTTTAAATGTTTAAATGTTTAAATGTTTAAAGTTTAAATGTTTAAATGTTAAATGTTTAAATGTTTAAATGTTTAAATGTTAAATGTTAAATGTTTAAATGTTTAATGTTTAAATGTTTAAATGTTTAAATGTTTAAATGTTTAAATGATTAAATGGTTAAATGTTCAAATGTTTAAATGTTTGAATGTTTAAATGTAAATGTTTAAATGTTTTTATGTTGTAGACTTTCTTGCTCATTGTCACTACTTCAGTTCCATGCTACTCCATTTTCTAACCTCATTTGTTAAAAATATAATTGACCGAGCGAAGAAAGGTCCAAGATTCAAGTCGACGGTTTGGCATTTCTCTTAATGTTTAAATGTTTGAATGTTTAAATGTTTATATGTTGCGTATTTACGGCGAAACGCGGTAATAGATTATCATGAAATTTGACAGGTATGTTCATTTTTTTAATTGCGCGTCGACGTATATACAAGGTTTTTGGAAATTTTGCATTTCAAGGATAATAATATAAAAGGAAAGAGGAGCCTCCTTCATACGCCAATATTAGAGTAAAAATCAGACTATAGAATTATTATTCATCATAAATCAGCTGACAAGTGATTACACAGATGTGTGGAGAAGACAGTCTATTGCTGTATTTCCATGAGGTCTATAGTTTCAATCAGGTACTTGTGGATGAGAATACTGCGTGAGGTCTACTGTTTACAAAATTACTAGTAGATAGAATAAGAAGATATTCCATGGTATATTTTTATCAAAATTAGGGAGAGAACAGTTTTGGGTTTATCCTGTTGATTCTCTCCCAATCATTAATTCGATATTGTGATTGTGGAATGTAAAAAATGAATAAATAAAAAATATAGTGGGAGTGATTAGTGGAGGAAAGACTATCGTGCCTCTCTGTCTTCGAGTGAGAGCCGTGTTAGAAGTAATATCTCTCGGACTATAGTAGTTATTTTAACGTGGACCTCACTATAGCAATCTGTGATGTTTAGACTACAAATGCGGGATTGTTTAATGAATGAACAACGGTCCAACGAATCGTAGTACAAACAACTTAGATCGTCGAAGGCGTTCACGATTTAGAAAGTGTCCGAGGTCGAGAGATCCGTCAGGTTTGGAGAGAAAGAGTGAGAGAAGTAGAGGGTCTAATTACGAGAGAGAGAGTGAGAGAAGTGGAAGGTCCAAGACAAATCCGCGAGCGGAGCGTCCTCTTTAGCGCAGATTGAGGCTGTGGGAATATCGTCTGATTACTCAACACCCAACGGTTCGAATACTTCTTGGTTGCGTCGTGCAGTCAGTCGAACGGTAGCTTCTTTCAGCTGTGGGAACCGCTACAGGCGATCCACTCCTCTCCTTTACGATCGCATCTACTCTCCTTTACCATCCCAATCAACACGAGCACTCGACAAGTCGCACAGTTTACAACTTGGCAATCAATCAAACGGGATAACTGTGATTTCTCTGATCAGGCATACGTGAAACTTCATTACACAATTCAAAATGTTTAGCTTATTATATATTTTTGGACGAAAATTGAACTTGAATGTTTTACAGTATAAACATAAACTATTTTTAGAACATTTTATTAATTTATCAAGCTTTGGGAATGGAATAGATTTGGGCCAAGCCTGTTGTTCCTTCCTAATCATATTTATATGATTTGTGATTCTGTCCACGAATAAATAAATAAATAATAACAGCCCAAATATAGCTATATATACTATTCTATAGTATATAGCTATATCTATATATATAAAAGCGAAATGACACTCACTCACTCACTGACTGACTGACTCACTCACTCACTCACTCACTCGCAGAACTAAAAATCTACCGGACCAAGAACGTTCAAATTTGGTAGGTATGTTCAGTTGGCCCTTTAGAGGCGCACTAAGAAATCTTTTGGCAATATACTAACTCTAAGGGTGGTTTTTAAGGGTTTAAAGTTCATCTTTTAGCATGTATATTCTTCTTATTCTCTTAATTATAATTGAAAAATGTCCATACCATATGTTAATATAGAACTATAATCTAGAGAGAGTACCTCTTCGAAACAGTTGTTAACTGGTAACTAAATTAATAATTTTGTCAGGTTGGCATTAAGTTGAGTTGACTTTGTTAGGTTGGCACCAAGTTGAAGATTGAAATGCATTTATCGAGGAAAAATTGATTGGGCACTGCTACTTCTATCAGAGCTATTCCTGGGAATATTATATTACAAGCCGTCAGGCTCGCTTCGCTCGCCATATCCGTTTAGTCTGGACCCCCGACTGGATCGTCCTAACATATGATAAAAATGCTCAAATGAAATATGCAGGCGAGCGAAGCGAGCCTGCTGATCTCATCCTTGGACGATCCAGTCAGAGGTCCAGGGGGCGGAGCCCCCTGGCTGGACGGATATGGCGAGCGAAGCGAGCCTGACGGCTAGTACACTATATAGTATTCTTGATAACAGCCCACATCAATATTTAATAGCCTTTAAATTAAGTAGTCTTGTTAACGCTCAATCAATCAGATGAGAAAGTTGTCAATGATTAGAATCGTAAATATCTTCATCAAATTATGTGATCAGTTTCACTTAATTAGAATCAAGTGGGCTATTAGAGGAACCGGTATGAATGAAAAATTTGCTGTGTTCATTTAGAACATGTTTCAAGTAATCATGAAGTAGATCAGTTGATGGTGGGAATGGGAACGTTTCTGTTTTTAAAATATGTTGCTTGATTGAATAAGAAAAAATATCTTCCCATGGTTTAAACCAATACAATTGAGAGAAGATAGCATCTTTATTGAAATTCATTTATAGCCTACAATAAATACATTATCAAAATGATAGGGAGAGGAAAAATGAGGTAACCTTGTGCTATTCCTCTCCCAAATTTAGATAACACATATTTATCTCGGGCCACTCCCGTGTTTCGGATGGACACGTTAAGCCGTCGGTCCCGGCTGCCTAAAAATCAGTCGTTAGGTCATGTCAGAGGCCCTGAAATTGATCAGTTGCGACCTGAAAACTCTGACACCAGACCTGAGCCAGCCAGGTCACTCGATATTATTATAGTCCAAAATAGGTAAAGTCTTGTAGTTAAAGGATCTCAAGGTATATTTGAGGACATGGATTTTAAACTGGATTAAATTCATAATTATTATTATCAGATCATCTGTTAACGACCTTAAAAAGGGAAATATATTGTAGATTTGTCAATCAGTCTAAACGCTTCAGTCTAAATTTGCTTAAGTCTTAATTGCTCGCAATGAGACGTAAATTCCGCAGTTGAATTTGCGGAGACACTCAACTCATTTTTTATTTTTGTTTTAAAATAATTCTTACCGTTCATTTCCTTGAGATTTCAAGGTCTCATTCGTTATAATGAGATTCATTTCGAGTTTAAGCCTTGACTGTGCAAACGGCCCTAAATAATGAATTTTCATAGTTGAGATCAAGGTTCCAAGATGATACAAGGATACAAAGATTGTTTATAATAATCAATTCTGACTTCATTATAGAGGATAGCTGATACCAGAATATCTTATGTAATATTAACTGTTCATTCTAGTTTAATATGAAGGCAGTGAGGTAAGTACTGTATTATTATTTATCATAATTGGGATTAAATATTTTGTTGATTGATTATGTATCTACATTGCTAGAAAGCGATCTAGTAAGGTTGTGGAGCCAGAAAAGGATAGCGTTAATGACGGCAGCAAAGAAAGATAGGGGAACTGCATTGCCGATTCAAGGCCTTGCCACTGCCTTCTATTGAAAATAGCTGATACCGGAATATATTTTTTGTCATATTCATTCAATTTCAGCTGTTTTACATCCATGAAATCAAGCCGGTAAACAGCTGATTGTAGAACAAATAAACATATGATTCTCATTACAGCATACTATACTGTAATAAAATCATATGTTTTCTTTACAGTCGAGTATGTTTCCTAGTTCAGAATTTGGAACAGCAAAACTGCCGCCTTTTAGCGCTCCAGGTGGATGTTTTGTCAACTACAATCAAGAAATTCCTGATTCGAAACTTGTAAACTAGGTTATGTTTATAGAATGCATGTAGTAATGTCAGCACAAGCAGTTAATGTTTTCTGTTTCTCAATTATTCTTTTCTGGATTATTATGACAAAAAATAGTGTAAATTACTCGGACGTGAATGTCTTTTGCAGTGCTCGAATGAATTCTAGTCTCGGCTAACGCCTCGATTAGAAACATCATTCTCGCCTGCAAAACGGCCCTTCCCGTCCTTGTGACTTAAGATACTAATGTGATGTTAACTGTTATTCTTGTTTTAAAATAAACAATTGTAATCTATTCGTCAAGGAAATATATTTTTAATGATTCAATACTTATTTTTATAATTGGGATTAAATATTTTGTTGATTGATTATCTATCTACATTGCTAGAGAGCGTTCTGACACGTTGTGGAGCTAGAAAAGGATAGCGATATCTGCTTTGTCGAATGATAGACAAGGATAGCAATACCAATGTTGCACAAATACTGCCATTATAACGTGGACTTCACTATGGAAGGGACAGTCCTTGCCCCCTCGTCTCTATTCGAGTCCCCGGGCGGCAACAAATTATATTCTGCAGTGGTAGACGACGCACCGAGCGTGCCACGCACCGATATTGATTCAGTAAGCAACGCATCACCTCTTCCGGGTCTAGAATGAGGTCCACGTTGTAATGGCAGTACTTGAGTGTTGCTATCCTTGTCTATCATTCGATGAAGCAGATGGCGGTATCCTTTTCTACCTCCACAACCTTACTAGATCGTTTTCAAACAATGTAGATACATTATTAATTGACAAAATATTTGACCGAGCGAAGTGAGGTCTAAGATTCAAGTCGACGGTTTGGCATTTCTCTTAATGTTTATATGTTTTTATGTTGCGCATTTACGGCGAAACGCAGTAATAGATTTTCATGTAATTTGACAGGTACGTTCCTTTTTTAATTGCGCGTCGACGTATATACAAGGTTTTTGGAAATTTTGCATTTCAAGGATAATATAAAAGGAAAAAGGAGCCTCCTTCATACGCCAATATTAGACTAAAAATCAGACTATACAATTATTCATCATAAATCAGCTGACAAGTGATTACACAGATGTGTGGAGAAGCCAGTCTATTGCTGTATTTCCATAAGGTCTATAGTTTCAATCAGGTACTTGTGGATGAGAATACTGCGTGAGGTCTACTGTTCACAGAACTACTAGTAACGTGGACCTCACTATAGCTGCACACACATCGATTGTTCGTACGATATTTTGCCGTAGTTATAAATTCTATTGGATTGAACAGATGATTTCAAACAGACGATGTTTGTCAAGCTCCGTTTAATCTAATAGAATTCATAAGGACGGCAAAATATCGTACTAACAAAAATCGATGAGTGTGTGTGCGGGCCTTTACTGTGCCATAAGGGTCATTGACAATACTTTGGACCAAAAGTTGAAAATCCTTAAAACAAATTTCAAAAACTCACCTGCAACCCTAAGGAGATGGCCTCTTCTACGATACATCTCTTCAAACCCGATTCAAACCTATTCACATGTTCTAAAATAAACTCGAAAAAACACAACTTCTTGTCAAAAATAAAATTTCACTACTTGAGATCAAGTTAGCACAGAAAACAGGCGAGCTTCACATAGTCCGTTGACAGACATCCGACAGCGGCAGGAGGAAGGCAAGCTCTGAGTTTCAGTAAAATAAACGATAAACGATGAGATAATTTAGTGTTATCTCAACGGACAAGATACAGCAGTCAAACCTCAGGTCGCCAACTATACAGCGATAATTAACGTTGGTTGTTTCTGTTTTGGAAAGAGCTCGCTACATAAACAAACTGGTTGGAAAAGAACACAACAACCAAATAATCATTAGAGGACTACCACCTACCCTACAGACAATTTTCCTACCCTAACACAACAATTTCGATAATAAGTTTCTTCAAAGAATATTTAGATTTGATACGGCTGTAATACATTATGTTCGCCTATCCACTATAAAAACGCAAAAGTGAAATTCAAACTGAAGCCAATACATTCGTGCTCTAAAGTGAAATACCTTTACTAAAGCGAGGTACACGTTATAATGGCAGTATTTGATTAACATTGGTGTTTATTTATTTATTTATTCGTGGACAGAATCACAAATCATATAAATATGATTAGGAAGGAACAACAGGCTTGGCCCAAATCTATTCCATTCCCAAATTTTGATAAATTAATAGAATGTCCAAAAAATAGGTTATGTTTCTACTGTGAAACGTTCAAGTTCAATTTTCGTCCGAAAATATATATAAGCTAAACATTTTGAATTTAGAGAAATTAAAACATCAAACTATATTTAAATATAACACTTAATATTATCACTTCATATTGAATTAATCAAGTTATTTTATAAAATTTTGAACCCAAAAATACACACAACCTCTCTCACTAAGCACAGCTGTTATCCTTGTGTTGTTATCCTTGTCTATCATCCTTGTATCATCTTCGTATTATCCTTGTATTATCTTTCTATAGTGAGGTCCACGTTATAATGGCAGTATTTGATTAACATTGGTGTTGCTATCCTTGTCTATCATCCTTGTATTATCTTCGTATCATCTTCCTATAGGATAATCGTATAAGCTTTCTATACGTGAGGTCCACTTTATAATGGAAGTATTTGATCAACATTGGTGTTGTTATCCTTGTCTATCATTCGACAAAACAGATAGCGCTATCCTTTTCTAGCTCCACAACGTGCCAGATCGTTTTCTATCAATGTAGATAAATAATCAACAAAATATTTAATCCCAATTATAAAAATCATGTTTTTGGACTCAGGGGACCTTGAAACGTATAGAAAACTTGAAATTAGGGTACCTTAATTTTTTTGGAGAGCAATACTTTCCTTACCTATGGTAATAGGGTAAGGAAAGTAAAAATAGTTATTGAATCATTGAAAATATATTTCCTTGTCGAATTAATTATTTTAAAACAAGAATATTAACAGTTAACATCATATAAGGTATTCCGGTATCAGCTATTCTCAATAGAAGGCAGTGGCAAGGCAGAAAATCGGCAATGCTGTTCTCCTATCTTTCTTCACTGCTATCCTTTGTAATGGCAGTGGAGAAGGATAGGAGAACAACGTTGCCGATTCTCTGTTTTGCTACAGGCTTTTATCGAGGATTGTTAATACCGATGTAATATCAACTGTTTATTCTTGTTTAAAATAATAGATTACATTTTATTTGTCAAGAAACTATATTTTTCAATGATCAAATAATACATTTTCATAATTGTGATTGAATATTTCGTTTATTAATTAGCCTATATTTCTATATTGTTGAAAACGATCTGGTAACGTTTCAGAGCTAGAAAAGGATGTAATATTGACTGTTCACCTTGTTTAAAATAATCAATTTATTATATTTTACTATTTATCGAGGAACTATATTTTCAATGATTAAATGCATTTCCATGATTGAGATAAAATGGGTATTCTGTTAATTAATTATTTCTGCATTGTTGAAAACCGATCTGACAACGTTGCTCAGCTAGAGAAGTATAGTGCTATTTGCTTTGTCTAATGATAAACAATGACAGCAACACCAATGTTGATCGAATACTGCCATTATAACGTGGACCTCACTATAGAACAAGAGCAACCACAACATGATACAGTATCAACACAATATGATACAGTATCATCTCAACTTGATAAACAACACTATGATTTGATATATTCGCTATCTGCTTTGTCAAATGATAGACAAGGATTGCAACACCAATGTTAATCAAATACTGCCGTTATAACGTGGACCTCACTATAGGAAGATGATACATGGACGATACAAAGATGATATAATGATGATACAAGGATGATAGACAAGGATAGCAACACCAATGTCAATCGAATACTGCCATTATAACGTGGACCTCACTGTATATATGAATCTTCATCCACTACCCAATAACCAAGCTAGCTGCTTCAACCCCTCTGTAACAAATACAAGGCCATGGGGACAAGAAAATGACGGTTAGAAAAAAAACGATACATGGGGGATGGACAGCTAACAATAGAGGTATAACGAATGTAAAAGACAGAGAACGACTGGGAGATAAAGACCGTCAACACTAGAAAGAAAGGGTTAGTCCGTTTTGATTTCATGGTGATAATGCGTTTGAAGAGTGTAGTAGCTTCTCAAATCTATACTACTTGTGTTCAAGAGTAGGTTTTCAAATCTACATTTTTCAAAATTACATTTTGTGTAATCTACATAAATGTAGATTCTCAAATCTACACTCAAATACAGTTTTTTCAATCTACATTTGTGTAGAACACACACACACCATGTAATTCAATACGATTACTACTGCATTATGTGGTAATAATATTATTTGTGTTATGCGGAAACTGATTTGTGAGCATCAACATATTGCATAGTCATAACAAGCCATACCATTGAATCAAGACCTCCTAAATACTAAATATTTAGGAGGTCCTGATTGAATCCAATTTTCATGAAAAACATCATTAGCAACCTCCTGTCATTGTCACCAACAAACCCATCTTATTTAGAATCATTTTCCGTCTCACCATCGTCTGTGAGACGATTCATTGTCTAAATTGCCTACTGCATATTCCATTTTTCCGTCAGTTGACCGATTTCTTATAATTAATTATTAGAAAAGTTGTAATATATGTTAATATTGTAAATATGGAGACGACATGAAGGTACCTCCTTGATAAGTCCGGTGTTTCTAGCACTTTCAATGGAGAAAATAATAGATGACATGGCTAAATCTTCACAATATACTGTTCTTATTGTACTGGCCCTTCTCATTAGATTGAAAGTTGTATTCTTGAGCGAGGTCTACTGTTCGCAGAACAGTATTATGTTATAATATCATAAACACATAATTTGAAAGAAGTTTCAAAAATTACTAATTTCTAGTTGTGTTTCAAATACTAAAGTTCAATCAATTGCGAATGTATAAGAAAGAAAGTTCATGAATGAGTTTGAAAATCCAAGAAGTAGAGTTTTCCTGCAGTAGAATACAATAACTTAGTCAGAAAGAAGTGAATACACTTTTAGCCTTGAGAGAATTACTGTTAAGAATAAAATCCAAATCAAATGTAGCATCATAATAGTATTTGCTCAGCTGTAGAAGTACATATTGAAATTGGTGACGTGAAGATGAATCATACAAGTGGCAGGCAATGTAGAGAGAGAGAGAATGAGAGAGAGAGAGAGAGAGAGAGAGAGAGAGAGAGAGTGAGTGAGAGGTTGAAGTAATGATAATGAAATAGCTGACAGATCTTGAGCAATCATAACCATTCAATATTGTCTTTCATCTTTATTTGATTTGATTTAAAAATTTTAAAGTATCTTATAAGCTAGATAAAATAAATGTGTAGTTTCTGAGAAAGCATTGGACTATTTACCGCTTGAACACAAGGAAAATTCAATTATGTTATTCAAATGCGTATATTACTACAAGTTAAAGTAACACTACAAGAGATAAGAGAAACAATTTCTTTGCAAATGATGCTTGAAATATTTAATTTTTTAAAATAAAATTCGCCAGTTTTCATCTAACATAAATCCAGAGTACAATAGAAACCCTTCTTTCTATTTCTAATCCTCGTTTATCCAACCGTTATATCAATAGACCAATCATTAAAACACGTTGACAGCGTAAACAACGTCATTAACCAAGATTGATATAATCAGTGTTAACTGTACAGCGATGTCAACAATCTCTGACAATTTAATCCGATAATTTAATGAATTCCATTATTCCACCTCAGAAACTAAAATACTATGTGCCGGTTGTACAAAAGCCGGTTGAGTTTTTATCGGCTTTTGTGCAACAGGGCCTATGATATTAAAATGGTAACAACATGGATTCGTAGTTTGATATGCCATATGCTAACGTAAAGGTGATATGGTACCGTACATATGTACCGTAAATATGGTAACGTACAGATATACGCGCCGCGAACATGAGCAATTCATTTTTAATCAGCTGACTATATCTGTATTTTTACAGAAACGGTAAGATACAGATATAAAAAGCTTGGCATCAGCTGATTAAAAGTGAATTGCTCATGTTCGCGGCGCGTAAATCTGTACGCACCTTATTAAAAACACGTTAACATCAACAATAACACTATTCAAAAGAGATACAGACTTCCAATATATATTATATATATATATAGCATTGATTTATATATATATATATATATATAATTGATTTTTGTATTGGCAACACTCTATCATCAGCAAAAACTCTAATATTCGAAAGAGCTATCTGAGATCATCCATTTACCCAGACTGACAAAATAAGGATTTTTTCAAACTTAATGTTTGCTCTTGAACTATGAAGTCCTGACATATTTCAGGGGGAACATATTATGTGAACAGACAATATTGAGTCAAGGAAAATCCACTTATGGAAATCGAATGAGAATTTTCCATTCAACTAGTTTGGATAGCAAGGGTTTTCCACTGAGCTGAGTTCATTGAACTCGACTTTTCCAGTTATCGAATTTTTAAACTTTATCATGTTTATAGAAATCGAATGAGAATTCGATAGTTTGAAAAACAAGGTGTTTCCACTAAGCTGGGTTCAATTAATGATCTCGAGTTTTCCAGTTATCGAGGTTCTCAGATTATCGAGGTTCATTGATCTCGAGTTTCATGGGTTATTGATTAGTCAACAAAAATTATGAGAGCTTAGTATTCCATGGAAATTCCATCTTCCACTTACCAAGTCCCATACGACGCTTAAAATTTCTGAAGAACTTTAATCTTGTTACAAATTGGAATTGAAATTTGTTCATTGAGATAGATTTTTCAGAGTAAAGATGGGATATTATCATAGACAAACGATAACATAAGTAGATATCCCATGGTATAGGGCGTTTATGTCCCAACTTTTACTGTTATCCCAAGCCGATAGTTCACGTAGTTCTTTCCCATGCAGCTGTGTGACGCTGGTAGTCTCTCATATTGTGCCGTTCATACACACTTACCCAGCCAAAACAGTAAAAATCTTCAATAATCGATAGTAATCGGCTTGAGATAACAGTAAAAGTTGCGACATAAATTCCCTATAACATGGGATATCTACATACGCTATTGTTTCTCTATTATATTATATAGAATATAAAAACAAACTTGATGAGAGCTTAGTATCCCATGTAAAATCCACTAACCAAGTCCCATAAGACGCTTGATTTTTTGAAGAAAATTTTTCATTTTGGTGCGAATTGGGGCAAGAATTTCCTCGACTTTTGAAGATGATGAAGACGATTGCTGGCCACTGGACCTCCAAGCTGTAGTAGAGAAACCCATCAACAACACTTAACACTCGCACTAAATCCCATTCCAATGCACTTTACCACGCACGACAGACGACAACGACAATCCAACGACAGACTTACGACTAACGACCGAACTGCACGACGGACATCGTCCAACTGACGAACCAGCAAGCTGAAGCCAGCTCAAGCAACCTCCCAACAGCTGTCTCCTGCGAGCCGAAAATTCCCTCCGACCTCTGAAACTTCCCTAAATTCCCTGCCAGCTTACTATCGAACCGCCCCTCCCACAAAATCAAGGAACACCTGGGCTGGGGACCTCGTTTTGTGAATGAATAATACCAGACAATAGCTATACAGATTATTATAGCTCTATAGACATACAGCTATTTATAGTGAGGCCCACGTTATAATGGCAGTGTTTGATTAGCAATGGTATTGCTATCCTTGTCTATCATTCAACAAAGCAGATAGCTCTATCTCTTTCTCGCTTTGCTCTGTTGCCAGATCGTCTTTAAACCCTACAGAGGCACACACTCACTTTATGCTAACACAGTAGACACACTGGGGTGTTGAACACCCCAATTTAATGTTGCATGTTTCTTTGAAAAATAAGAAGAAGAAAAGTACTTAGCCCATACTTCATCATTTCTTAATCATTTTCGTTCCAAGTGCATACAGAAATCGAAAGTAAAGCACTGCTTATCAATATTTATACTAATTTTAGAAGTACCAATGTTCCGCCTAAGTGTTGGAGCTCCTAATCTGGTTTCAAGGAATGGCTTGATCATTGCCAATGACAACTTCATCAAAAACTCACGTCTCTTCATTTTATTGTTTTGAACCTCAAGTTGTAGAGTAGAGAATCATAGCATTTATTCCAATCTGATCCATCATACCATACCACATGCGTAGAGGTCAATACAAGCGATTCTTTGTAAAAAAGTATTTGATAAAAGTCCTACGTGAAAGACACTCTGGGGTGTTAGACACCCCAAACGAAGAACAAGATGAGCTGGTAACCTTGTAGAATGCTATTACTGACTGGAAGTGGTGGAGAGCAGTTGACAATGCTTCAAACCTAATTTAGACTGGGCAAAATTTCTCATTTGCTTGATATTGTCAACTGCAGAACAGAAAAAAAATCCCTGGGGTGTGAAACACCCCAGTGTGTCTTTTTAGGGTTAACAATGTCGAATTAATAATTAATTAACAATATATTGAATCTCAATTAAGAAAATTCATTATGAATTGTTGAAAAATATAATTTCTTGTATGATAAAATTTAATTGATTATTTTAAATGAGAATGAACAGTTAAAATTACATCGAAAAGCCTGTATCAGCTACTATCTATAGAAGGCTCGGCTAGGGTCGGCAACGTTGTTCTTGTATCTTTCTTCACTGCCATTATAACGTGGACCTCACTATAGATTGCTAAAGCATGATATACTGATGGCTAAAGCTTTATAGATTGTTAGCTATATTTATAGTATGATAATAGTCCCATTCATGTAGACAGTGAGAAACCGCAACCTTTGTGAGACAATGAGTTTGATTTATGCACATTCTTTCAAAACAGAACCCAAGGGATGAGGGTAGCTATCAATCACTGTCTATTCAGGGTGAAATTGAAATTCTGCTCACACCTTTTTCATGATACGAACTTTTTACATGGATGAACGAACCCCTCGATAAAGAAATCTTGAATTAAACAATTGTGCAAGCATCAAGAAGCTCTGATGAAGCGAATAAAGTACTGAGATAAAAATCAAATTTGTTTGTTGTATGGTAGTAATGGTGAGGAACTTGGTTGTTAGATAAACCCATCCATAAATCCTATACTATTAAACGAGCAACTTCTGTTTATATGTTTGGATGTTTATATGTTTGTATTTCACCAGATCTCGAAAACGACTCTAACGATTCTCACGAAATTCAGAACATAGTAGGTTTATAATATAAAGATTAGATTGCACTAGGTCTTATCTCTGGGAAAACTCGCTGAAGGACATTTAAAGGTTAGTTATCATTCATCCTTGGAAAAACAACTGATAATTATTTCGTCGTCTGTTGGTGATGGAAGTGAGTGAGCGAGTTCATGTGTGTGGGACTGTGACAAAATTATGACCCAGCTGTTGAACTTTTGTAATCATTCAATTAGGTACTTAGTGCCGGTTGCAAAAAAGCCGGGTTATTTTCAACCCTGATTAATTCCAGTAGATCCATCTTTTAGAAATGGTCTTCTCTGATTTGGTTCACGTGAAGTTAATCAGCATTGAAATTTAACCGGCTTTTGTGCAACTGGACCTTTGTGAGGGAAATTTTTGCATTCCTCTGGGAATTAATCTCAATTTACTGTGATTAGATAGAACATTTCTGTATGAATGTTATTGTAATTTCTTCTTTCGTAATACATTTTTATGCTTTTGTACTCCAGAGCGAAGCTCGGTCCCCGATATTAAGTCTTGAATTGAACAATTTTGCAATTGAAGCGAATTTTAGAATGAAGCGAATATACTGGGGATAAAAACAAATTTGTTGATAACATAGGAGTAATTGTAATCCCCCCTCCCCCAACCACAAACCCATAGACGCACCCCCCAAAATTTATGATGATTAGATTTTTACCACCCCTCTTAATACAAAAGATTGTCATCAGTTGTGAGTTTAAACACTGTTGACATTTTTCTGGACCTTCCCAAGATTTGATTTTGAGCCCCCCTCCAAGAATTTTAATGACACCCAAATCTTCAAGTCCAAATCCTTCCCCCCTGAGGGCACCCCTGTGTGAAGTCCACTAATCTAAAATTTGGGAATTCATCAATATTAAATTTATGAAGCAAAGTAATAAATTACATTTTTCCGTTTTTGGAAAATAGGCAAAGAAATGGTCTAATTAAACAATTTCTTGCAAGATTCCTGTTTTTCTCATTTATACACATGGAAAAATGCCTGAGCCATCACAGTGAAAGGAACTAGAATAATGATTAGAATTTGATAAAATCAAATCATTCTTGAAATATGAACATGAAATAGATTAGTTTTATTGCTTGAAAGAGAAAGGGTCTAACACTAATTTGGTCGGTTCATAGAGTGAAAGCAATTTATACATAACTAGTAGTTCTGTGAACAGTAGACCTCACGCAGTTATAACGACGTCCCAAACCATAAGCACATCCACACTGATACACTAACTATTTATTTGATCAGATCATGCTTACACAAGATTTAATTATCATAAAAAGCTTTCCGGAATTTAGCGCGAGAAAACCAGAAGACATCTAGGCGCCCAGACGAGCTGTTATAAGTTCTTTGCATCCTATTTAATAGTGCATAAAAATTGCATTCAATGAGGCATGCAATTTATAGTCTACACAGCTGCTAATTTTTTACCAAGTTACATTGAGATATTGAATTGCATGCGTCATGGCATACAATTTATAGTCAACTCGACAGCTGATTTATGATGAATAATTAATTCTATAGTCTGATTTTTACGGTAATATTGGCGTATGAAGGAGGCTCCTTTTTCCTTTTATATTATCCTTGAAATGCAAAATTTCTAAAAACCTTGTATATACGTCGACGCGCAATTTAAAAAGGAACATACCTGTCAAATTTCATGAAAATCTATTACCGCGTTTCGCCGTAAATGCGCAACATATAAACATTCAAACATATAAACATTAACAGAAATGTCAAAACGTCGACTTGAATCTTAGACCTCACTTCGCTCGGTCAAAAAGTCTTTGTAATTTTGCATATTATTATGAATGAATCGCATAGCTGTAAGTTTTTCCTTGTATTTTGTGGAACTGGCAAAACATAACACCCATAATACTCTGATTGAACATCATTAAAAGCTTTAGTTCCAGATAAATTGATCAAGAAAGAACGGTTATCTTCAAAGATAGATAAGATGATGGACAATTTGTTGAAGATGATTATAGGAATGATGAAGCTATGATTGAATTCAAAATTCGGAAAGGGACCAGTTTTGGGCTAGACCTGTAGTTCCTTTTCTAATCATGTATTTGATTTGTGCATTGGCTAATGTAAATAAATAAATGTAATTGAATGATTTGAATGATTGATGCACAGAAAACTCGGAAAAACTTCTGGAAAGAGTATCATTCAAAGGAAGCAGTGACGTCAGTGACGATACAACACAACGTTAGTAGACAAAACTTTACTAACTTTGTCTACTAACTTTGAATACAACATATGAGAGTATTTAATTTAACCAGTATGAATAGTATACAAACTACCAAAGCTCAAGTATCTTTCCGAACAGATAAAGAAGATAATACAATCCATGTGCTGCTTTCCAATGTAGCCTATAATTTTATTTGATATGAACCGATGTGAACAATAAAACTTGATTTGATTTGATAATTTCAGCTAGAACGGGGGAAAAAATAGAGAATTTGACAAGGTAGCTTGTAGATCTTCTCGTACATGGAGAGCAGACAAAATTTGATCTTATTTTTACTTGCATGTGGTGGCAACACCCCTCCCCTACCACTGTTACTAGCGAGATGCAGCTGTCAAGCAGCTGTTGGGGGGGATTGAGGAGCTATTCTGGATTCTACCCCTCAAAACGAAGAGCGGAGGGGTTAGCACACGGCACAAGCCACCTTTCAATCCCTCTATAAAATGAACGCCTTCTCACTCACTCCTTATAATCTCCTCATAACTCTCTCTATCTCACACATGCTCCCTCCCCTTCATCCGGTTTACAACTGCAAAAACAAAGTAGGTACTCGCTCATTGTAATAGCTGGTGGTACCTGCATAACAGCCGGTTGTCTGGTTCCAATGTAAAAAGTTGACCTTCAACTTTATTCAATTGTCTGTTATCTGATAACAGTTTTCCTTATGAAAGGATCTGTTTAGATCTTATCTAGGTGTATAACAGAGAGATAAAGAAATATGTAGATAGGTAGATTAAAAATTGAAGAATATGCCATTATTTTTTTCCAAGTTCAATTGATTTTGAGTTCAAAAGCTATACTACTTCACCTTCTTAATATTAGATGTGAGCGAAAGTTGTTATAAACACTTTCGTTTATCTGACGTTTTCATGTGAACATCTCCACTGACGCGCTATCTCCACGACAAATAGTAAATGGTCCGTTTAAAATAGATGACCAGCTATTTCTACGAGCTTCTCTAGCTATTTTCGGGAGGTGGTATTTATATGTACTGACAAATCACATTAGGTGCGAATTTTCCTCTCTCTTGCACAGATATTGGTGGGGAGTACAGTTACTGTATATATTGTTAAAAGCCAATTTTCCTGCCTCTTGCACAGATATAGGTGGGGAGTACAGTTACTGTATTATAATATATGGGTTGAGAGCGATGAAGGGTTGATACACAAATGGATCAAGGTTATCATAAAAATCAATCACCACATTTTTTTTTCACTTTTTGTATAGTTGAGAAGTTGATATTGTGGTAATTATACATATTGAATGAAAAAGACTAAGAAATTGTCAAAAAAACACAGATTTATTGATACTTAAAAAGACCGGTTTCGGTTATTACACCATTGTCAATCTCTGATAAACAGAGTTGACAACAGATCTCTGTTTATCAGAGATTGACAATGGTGTAATAACTGAAACCGGTCTTTCTAAGTACGGTATCAATAAATATGTGGTTTTTGACAATCAGTCTTTTTCATTCAATCACCACATTGTTACGTTAAACAGCAAGAGGTGTGTATTCTTGTTCGAAAACTGGTTATGGAGAAATTCAAAAGGTCATCAAACTCTTGGTGTTTTAATAATTTGACAGTATTTTTCACTGCATTCAGGAGTTGATGATTGTTGTACGTCATGATTCCTATGTTTACTGGAAGATGCGTAGAAGACTCTTGTTCTAGAGGCTTATTCTTATTTCTTCACTAGAGGATACCCATGGAGATAGATAAAAAAAATCAAAGCACTTGCCCTTTTTTCAACTTTATTTAAATTCTCACTTGGAATTGACATTTCAAGTCGAAAGATGTAATGAGAAAGTGGTAGAATAGACATTACTGTCCAAACTTCGCCACGTCAACAACTGAAAAAATCTGGTGTGGTGCACTTACACAACTTTCCTTGCCGTTATGAAAATTTATCACCTGACGCTAGTGTTCACGCGCATCTCAAGTCTACTATTCAAAGATCTGAGCCAGCTGGTTACAGGACAATACGCTGTAGACACACGAGGTCTGCTATCTCTTCATAGTGAATGATTTAAATAGAATCAACAGTTGCAAACAGTTTGCAATTGAATAATCACATTTTCTCGAATTCCGAGCTTATTTTCAATTTAAGGTGGAAATGTTACTGAACATTAATTGTAGAGATTTTTATGCTCAATCTTTTCCACTTGAAATTTTTTGTTTAAATTGTATCTGAATCCTGATAATTGGGAATCTAAAATCAATCTTTGCATAGATTTCAGGCGGAGCTCCTGAAATTTCTACAGATATGGGACTTGTGGCAGTTGATAGAGCTTATCAATAACTATTCTAGGTATAAATTTGATCAAAATCGTTGGAGCCGTTTTCGAGAAAATCGCGAAAAACCCTGTTTTTGACAACATTTTCGCCATTTTAGCCGCCATCTTGAATTGCATTTGATCGAAATTGTTCGTGTCGGATCCTTATATTGTAAGGACCTTAAGTTCCAAATTTCAAGTCATTCCGTTAATTGGGAAATGAGATATTGTGTACACAGACGCACACACACTCATACACACACACACACACACACCACACACACACACACACACACACACACCACACACACACACACACACACACACACACAGACCAATACCCAAAAACCACTTTTTTGGACTCAGAGGACCTTGAAACGTATAGAAATTTGGGTACCTTAATTTTTTTCGGAAAGCAATACTTTCCTTACCTATGGTAATAGGGCAAGGAAAGTATAGAGTCATTCTATTCTATAATTTGGATCGCAAAATAAATTATTGTTCACAATTACAGAGATAGGTTTTAAACTATTGAACCATATGATTTAGGTTGATACCAAGATCATTTTTTATTAGTCGTACGTGACAACTGACAACAATACTGACAACAATGAAACAGCTGTTTTGTAGCTAAGAAGAACGTGATATTTTTGAGCTCAAAATTCAAGTGTTTTCATTCTTTATTTTGTGAATTTAAATTTTGTTTCATGTTTTTACGATAGTTTTACTATCAATGTATCCAAATTTAAAATTGTTTGTTTTATTCTAATCTATATTCTCAGATTGTGATTTGGTGTAGAAATTGAAATGGACATAATCTATGTATAATATTTGGACAATTTGAAACTAAATTAGGAAATTGGAAAAGTTTTGGGCAATAGAAGCCTGTTTTTTCTTTTTCGATCATTGTATTGTTTGTGCTAACCAAATAAATAAATAAATACTTTAGAAAGAAAAAAGTTACACAAACTGTTTGTAAAGGTACCGAACATCTACAAAGTAAAACCTACTATAAATTTTAGTATGTGAATGTGGTATATTGTGTGAAGTGTTGGGGCTTCCTGTAGACCGGCGATTAAATTTCAAAAGGAAAAGGGAATTCCGGGAGGATAGGATGGGATAGTATAGCATGTCCGTCGGAACGGGAGATCGCTGGACTGTATCTATGCAGGAGGTGGAAGTCAAAGAACAGGATCTCTACATTGCTAGTGCTCGTTGCTATAGAACAGGATCTCTATATTGCTAGTGCTCGTTGCTAGAACATCCTCACAGTTTCATTTCCATCCGGCGACTCTAGTCGACACAACAAAACTGCCATGTCACGTTCAAACCAACCACAAATTAGATGAAAAAGAGTCATCCTTTTTGTGGAACCCCTCTATGAGCAAACCATATCCTTCCGTTGAAATCCACTCCTAAACTGGAATAATTTATTATGAATGAATAGAATTATTGGAGTAAGGCTAGGCACACACTAGTTAGTCAAGACAAGACAAGACATGATCAGACACGTTTAGACACAACATTGTTGCTTATGACGCAACTCACACTGATAAGTCATTGCAATTAGACATGTCACATGTTAATCCACACTGATTAACTACATTCACTACAATGTATCTTTTTTTCAATAAAAATGTCCAATAAATTGAAAATGTCTTCATAAGCAACTATGTGAAGTATTGTGACTAAACGTGTCTGATCATGTCTTGTCTTGTCTTGCCTAACTGGTGTGCGCCTAGCTTTAGTAATGAGTGGGATGTGAAAGTAGATCTACATGAGCAAACTGTATCCTTCCGTAGAGATCTACAACTAAACTATAATAATTTATTACGAATGAATAGATTAATTGGGGGGAAATAATGAGAGAATGTGATACGTGATGTTCACAGAAGAAAGAAAATCAAATTATTAATAAGATGAAATGAAAAAAGATACTCTTCAATGTTTGATTCCATTACGAACTGCGTGTTAAATAATCACTTTGAACAATTAATTACGACATAGCAGTCGGGTATTTATATAAATAAAAGCTATTGGCTTCTACTTACATTAGTGTAGCGCTTTCGGACACTAGGCCCTTCATCAACACTCAGTGTTGATCAACACTCAGTTGATGAAGGGCCTAGTGTCCGAAAGCGCTACACTAATGTAAGTAGAAGCCAATAGCTTTTATTTATTTAAATACCTGACTGCTATGTCGTAATTAATTGTTCAAAGTGAAAAAAGATGATATCTGTTCTATATTCTAATTAAACCAATAAGCACAATAATTTACTTATGCCACCAAGTTTTAATACACTCAAGGCATCATCTTCAGTAATCTAGCCAGAGAGTATAGAATCTTAGAGAAAAGATATCACAAAGAAGTGAAGATATCCCATAAAGATATAATAAAATAAGTAAATTAGAGTCAGTGAAGATATCATTAAAAAAAGAGTTATCCCATGGTATGGAGCGATTATGTTCCAATTTTCACTGTTAACTCAAGCCGATAGTCCCAAGGTGCGTACAGATATACGCGCCGCGAACATGAGCAATTCACTTTTAATCAGCTGACTATATCTGTATTTTTACAGAAACGGGAATTACAGATACAAAAAGCTTGGCATCAGCTGATTAAAAGTGAATCAGCTGATGCCAAGCTTTTTATATCTGTATTTTCCCGTTTCTGTAAAAATACAGATATAGTCAGCTGATTAAAAGTGAATTGCTCATGTTCGCGGCGCATACAGATATATTTATATATGACTATATCTGTATTATTACAGAAAGTCAGCTGATTAAAAGTGAATTGCTCATGTTCGCTGCGCATACAGATGTATGTATATATGACTATATCTGTATTATTACAGAAAGTCAGCTGATTAAAAGTGAATTGCTCATGTTCGCGGCGCATACAGATATATTTATATATGACTATATCTGTATTATTACAGAAAGTCAGCTGATTAAAAGTGAATTGCTCATGTTCGCGGCGCATATATCTGTATGCGCCGCGAACATGAGCAATTCACTTTTAATCAGCTGACTATATCTGTATTTTTACAGAAACGGTAAAATACATTCGCACCTCTAGTAGTTCATATTTTCGTGGAGCTATGTAATGCTGGTAGTCTCTCATAATGTGCCGTTCATTACACTCTCATTCGGCCAAAACAGTAATAATAGACAGTAGTCGATAGTTATCGACTTGAGTTATCAGGAAATCGACTTGTAATTTGGAACATGAACGACCTATCCCATGGAGTATCTACTTACGCTATATTTTCTCTAGGATAGAATGTACCATTCATATGAATACTATACTATATCAATACTATACTCTCTTACATTCTATACTATCTGGGTCTAGTGCAAAATATTGCATTGGGTGCATTGCAACTAGTTTAGCATAAATAAATTACAGGTGGAACTGACAACATACTATCTCATTTCACCATATTTTTTCAAATATATCCTTCAAGGGTAAATTTTGTAAAAATATTACTTTATTTCAAAGCATATTATGAAATACCATTTAAATATACCTCGATTTTATCACAACTTAGTGCTGTTAAAACAAGAGATAATCCTAAAAGATGAACATTAAATACAGTTATTTTATTGCTTGCAAGTGAAAGTTATTTTAAGGACTGAATGATTTTTGTTCTGTTCCTGATTTAATAGTGATTTTATAGATGAATAGTCGTAAATAAAAAATAACTTGGGTGCTTCTATCTAGAATTTCTTATTATATCTCCATTATTTATTACTTTTTTACTATTATTTTATCACATTGAAGTTTCTTTCCAGAGATCATGTCTGTTGAATCTTTATAAGCATCACGTGATAACCATAATACTGTATACAGATATACTTCAATGCCGAATTAAAATTGATCTTACTTGAAGCATTTCAACTGCCAATATTCTAATAGATAGTATTCGAATATAACTTAGTTTCAAAACAAATTTTTCTATGATTTGTGATATTTTTTCAATACAATGACAAGTATTATTTCAACATTCGATTAGATTGACATTCAAAGGTTGAATTCTTTATTCTTTCTTACAATAAGCACATCATCAAAATGATAGGGAGAGGAAAAACAAGGTAACCTTGAACTATTATACTAAGAATACTTGCCATATAATTATAATGGTTTACTTTTGAGATGATCTGTTAAAAATATTACAAACACGTGTATAGGAAAATTGTAAATTTGTATCAAAAGTATATTTTAGAAGAATAAATACCCATAAACGCTTAATGAATAAAACTAAGCTTTCGCTACGGCTTCATTCGCCAGTTGAGGTGGAAACGTGGAAAGCTCCTGTAAGGTTTTAAGTTGATAAGCTTCAATGTATATCCACTGATCTAATCAACCTTGTATTAATTACTAAACATTCCATCAATTTTTGCTGTGTAATACGTTTTTTGTCTCGATGATATCAGTGTCACTAATAACTGTCTTTCTGTTGAATTATTCTCAATCTATTGTAAAATTTCCATTTATGCTCTTTTATTTTTACTACACTATGGAATCGATTGATATTTTAATTATATTATTTCTCAGTAGATTGATAGGCACTTATCGCTCTTTTTCTACAAATGGGTGAAATTTATAATTTGTAATAGTAAATGATACAAAAAATCCGTGCTTTCTATGTTTCTGCAAGCTTGCACTCAATCATCTTCATTACATCATACTTAAATTTCTAAATCTTTCTTCTTCCCAACTCCTTCTCCTATAGGAGAAGATAGATAATTGAAGATTGATAATACTTCAACTATATCAAGTTATAAATTGAATAATCTTACTTATAACACTTTGTATCTGACTCCTATTCGTCAACAAAGTCCAGTAACATACTGTATTTTTTGTGAATAGTATCTTGTTCACTTGTAACTTGTCGTGTTATACTTTTGTTAATATTTTGTATTAATTTCGAGTGTATAAAATTTGATTTGATTTTAAACAATATTCTAATATATGAGAAGGTAATGTATCTCACTCTGATATGAGAATATTAAACTTTATTCTTCCTAACGATAAATTCCGCATTATCTCCACATTTGTGCTTGAGTAATGAGAAGGATGATGATTTATGAGACATACGGTGAGCATGATTGTAAAAAATCAATCTAGAGACTTGGAATTTTGTTGAATTGAAACCAACTATTCAAGTATTTCATATTACTTATCATTGTATTTGCCAGTGAAAGGAATAGATCTCTAGACCCTTTTCTATCAGTTTTTTTTAGAAAAGTCTGATAAATGTGGTTGGAGTGAGATGAAAGAAGTCTTGTTAACAACCGCATTGTGAGGATATTTTTTGTCAAGACATGCGCTCATTTTTACAACAACGGAGACATGCCCGTTCACTAGGAATCGACCACAGAGCAATAACGTTACAGTTGAATCGTTAAGTGCGGACTAAATGAGCTTTTTTATATGCTATCCCAACTATGACTTAGTTCAGACAGCAAACTAATCGATAGACATGGACGTTCACCATTTGCCAGATTCCAAACTGAAGCGTCAATCGATATGAAATTCTGACACTGTGTCATTTCCAGGGCTGGATTTCTCAATAAGCCCGGGCCTAGGGGCGCAGGCTCCCAGGGGGCGCACGATCAAAGTGAGAGAGAGAGCGAGAATTGTATTTTGAGAGAGAGAAAGAGAGAGAGAGAGAGAGAGAGAGAGAGAGAGAGAGAGAGAGAGAGTGTGAGAGAAGGAGAGAAAGAGAGAGAGAAAAAGAGAGTAAGAGAGAAAAATCTACTAGAAATGAAAATTAATAGCCATAACTCAATACTTGGTTTTTAAATTGACTGAGAAAAATCAGGCCAATAAACACATTCTGATTTCTAATTTTATTGGATCAAATAATTTTTGAAAACCTATTTCTATTATCCCAGATAGCAATAATTTGATAGAAATTTGAGAAACTTGGGATCAAGCTCTCAAAAATAGACTACCAGTGAGAAATAATTTAATAATTTCTATCAAAATATCTTTCAAGTTTTACTCTGAAACACAGTTTCTGGGTCAAATATCAAAACTCTTCACGTAATAGCTGAGTTCCTGAGATACAACCTTATTATGGTACTAACAGTAATATAGAAATCACAATCACTTTATTATGGTACTAGCCGGTAGAAGAATTTATTTTCAACTATTCTAGAAGAGTTATTTTCTATTATTCAATAACCCTTCTATAGTATTCTTATCGTTCAATACACTCTCCAATAACGTAACTCTCCAATAACATGAAATTGTAGTAATGGAGGAGTGGCTGAATTAGTAGTTCACCTTTGTTCACACCTCCAAAACCAAGGAGCTGCCTGATTGGTCGATGAGTTTACTAGCCGCCATTCTATCTTCGCAGCTTATAACCAATAGGAAGCAAGCCGCTTGAGAATGTTACTTGCAAGTCATTCTCCAATGAGACTGTCGTTGAATTTTGTTAAGACAAACGTTGAATTGGGCGTGGCTTTTATTTGTCACAGATGCCAAAAAACAGGTTTTTCCTATGTAAAACAAATGTGATAATTGGGAATAAATATATGAAACTTTTCAAAGCATAATTTTCCTTTGAGAACTGACATTTTTTTAGATAATATCTGAATCGTTTCTGACAAGTACTATCAGATAAATCTTGTACTTGACTTTTTGTTTATACACTTATTTATTTATTCATTTGTGGATACAATATTACAAATCATATAAATATGATTGGGAAAGAATAGCAGGCATCGCCCAAAACTATTCTATTCCCAAATTTTGATACTGAATAGCATGCCCAAAAAATAGGTTATGTTACGCATTTGATTCAGATATACAGTGATATCAATATTTATAACAAGTTTTTTAGATATTAATTTGTCATGAGTATTTTTTACACATTGAAATAAACTTCCGAGCATTGGTAGAAATTATTTCAAATGTGTTTGTTCTTTGTGCAAATTTAAACATACTATCTTACAGCAGGGACTGTAAAACACTGTAATTTCCATGAACAATTTGCAAAAACGGAGTAGATCGTTGAGTTGAATCAGAAATCAATATTATATTTGATTATCAATCTATCCAAATTAAAAATTGTTAGTTTTATTCCAATTTATATCCTTAGATTGATGATTTGGTGTAAAAATATAAATGGACATAGCCTATGTATAATATTTGGACAATTTTAAACTAAATTAGGAAATTCAAGAGGTTTTAGGCAATAGCCTGTTTTTTCTTTTCCGATCATTGTATTGTTTGTGTTAACCTAATAAATAAATATGTTATATTGATAAATAATATCATATTGTTACAGAATTTGAGATCGAATGAAAGAATATTTGAAAGTTGACCATTAGCTAGATGACCCGCAGTAGGAGGACACCTGGCCCATGTGTGCTCCTCGCCGGAAATATAGTGGACAGTATAGCCGGATCGCCATCAAAACACATCTGCTCCAAACATCACATGCCATGAAACACATTTCTATAAACTCTTACCACAGACAAGAATCGGATCAAGGCACAGTCAAGGCTTGGATATGTGCTCTTACTTGGAGAGTAATAAAACAGTAGCAATAAATAATTTTGTTTTGCAAGTAAAAAACTCTTTATAAATAAATAAATACAGTTGAACCTCGGTATAACGAAGTTGATTATCCCGAGAAAAAATTCGCTGCAGAGAGGTATTCGTTATTGAGAGGTTGCTCTGTCAAGCAACTCTCTTAAATTATTTGGGTGGTAGTTAGTGTCTTAATGGGCAAACATTTAGAGAATATACCATTTTCATCAACATTGAAATGTTGTATTTCGGTTCATAATATTATTTAGAACTTTTCTGAGAACATTTCCCTTCCAGATTTCACAAGAGGGTACATATCAATACTAGCACTTTCACCCAATATCATGCCGTTTTTTAATTTTTCCAACCAGCCTTACTTGCCTTGAAGCTACTGTATCCCAATCCCAATGATACTGCAAATTCTTAAGCCTTTTCATTGATTTAATTCCTTGACAATGGAGGATTTTTCTCGTGCATTACAGTCACCCATTTTATCACCGGTTATCTGTATCATCAAATGTACAAATTTACAATGTTGCAAATCATTAGGAACACTTAGTTTTAGAATCTGATCACGATTTTTTAGAAACTGAATGAAACTGAGTACAGTAACTTAACCAGCAGAATTGAAATGTGTAACAAAAGAAAATGTTGGGAGGATGGAAAAATCCAGCATTCCCGTTCCTTTATCGATGAATGATGAGTTCTAACAATTGAAATGTGTGGCAAAAGCAAGGAAAAGAAAGTCTAGTCGTTCACCTGCCTGGTATACGAATGACAAGTTCTTGGAAATCTATTTCTAGTAACTTGCATTCAATTTCCGACATGTGTTTCAACCTTCATTGACTGTCTACCACCCTATCTTCTTCCTACTTGAATTGCCATTTAATTTTAGTTCTTTAGTTCATTATTATTGACTTTTCTTCTAAAACTAAAGAATTCTTTGAAAATCACTCTCTGCTTCCTATACACACTACATTTTGTATGTTGAAGTCAAGAAAAAACTTTGTTGTTGAGAGGTCCGAAAATAGAGGTAAATAAGCAGCCAAAACTCTAAAATGTCATGGGACGGAGTAAAAATTCGTTGTGTAGAGGATTTCGTTAAGCGGAGGTTCGTTATAGAGAGGTTCGACTGTAGATAACATAAATAAACAGTAACAATAAAAAATTGAGTTTTGCAAATGGAGAACTCTTTAGCTTTCAACAGAGGGCACTGTCAAGGCTTGGATATGTGCTCTTACTTGGAGAGTAATAAATAGTAACAATAAATAATTTTGTTTTGCAAGTAAAGAACTCCTTATTTAGCTTAAAGTAGGAGATTCTCTTCAAAAGTTGCATTGGTTATTATGGAAGATAGCTTGCAAGCCATTCACTATCCGACTAGTAGTACAACTAGTTAAACCACTTGTATGACTACAAGTCGGATCGTTTCACCACTCACACTCCGACTTGTTCTCCAACTTCTGTCTAGTCATAATAAAGCATTATAATATTGTCTAAAAATATCACGAATTAATAAAAAAGTTGAACTGAAGATGAGGTATGTAGTATGTTTGTAACTTTTTAAAAAATTCTATATATTTTTAGACAATATTATAATGATTTATTATGATAAACAGTTTCTGTCTAGTCCTTTCAGACTCAAAATTGTGTGTGAAACAAGTTGTCATCTCTACATGAACTCTACACTGTGTATTATAAACTAGTAGTTCTGTGAACAGTAGACCTCGCGCTCAGTAAGTTACATTGACCTGTTGTTATGTTTTCTCGAAAATTAATAAATAATTTATCAATTTGAAATGTCTTGAAAAAATCCTAAATAAATATAGAGCTTTCTGTCCTATCGTACCGTGACGTGTCGTCTCGGAATGTGAGTGTGAGCGCTGTTATCAGGTCTGGCTGCAACTGTCTACAACGTTGATGGAAATATACAATTTTCAAGATGTTCGATGTTTTTGAACGGGTAGTATTATAGTCAACTGTCTACTAACGTTGATGGAAAGATAAATTTTCAAGATGTTCGATGTTTTTGAACGGGTAGTATTATAGTTCACTAGACAGCTGATTTATGATGAATAATTCTATAGTCTGATTTTTACGGTAATATTGGCGTATGAAGAAGGCTCCTTTTTCTTTTCATATTATCCTTGAAATGCGAAATTTCCAAAAACCTTGTATATTAGTCGACGCGCAATTTAAAAAGGTACATACCTGTCAAATTTCATGAAAATCTATTACCGCGTTTTGCCGTAAATGCGCAACATAAAACATATAAACATTTAAACATTAAGAGAAATGCCAAACCGTCGACTTGAATCTTAGACCTCACTTCGCTCGGTAAATTAAGGTTTAATGCAGTTTTGGACGAATACCTGTTGTTTTTACATGAATTATTATAATTTATGTAGTCTATATGAGTAAATGAATAGTATATTATGGAAAACACAGGCCAGTCGGATGTCGGACCCTAGTGGTGGACCTCTAGTTGATCCAACTCGTCCGACTAGCCTTCCAACATCCGACCTAACATTCAAAGACCCCATTATCGGATCGAACATTGTATGTTCCACAAGCAGGAAAACTTATCTGATATTGAATGGCCTGCCTTAGAAAGTTTGACTGCTCAGTTTTTAATTAATTAATTTTCTTCAGTTGATTGCTGAGTTCCCAAGAGCGATAGCTGTTTGAGGGGGTTTTCTATTTTTTCACACACCCGAACACCGCTGGTCTTGGTGAAGAATGAGTGTAAAAGTAGGATAAATAAGAATAACCCTTGAAATACATTGAAGTAAATATTATAATATGGAAAATACAACTACAATATAGAACAGATGATGAAATGATGAGGACGACTGAGTCATTATTTAAAATAATATATTAATTATAATGTGTTTTTGTTGTGGATTATCAAGTTGAAGGAGATTATAAGAAAATTGGCTGTTGAGTCACTTATTATTTTTAAATGTATTATGTACCTTGATTCATCTATTTACAGATACCACAATGGATTTGGTTAGTCACTGTGATGAATCTATGACAAATTTGTCAACAAGTTGTTTATTGATATCCGATTTACAGTAATCCAACTAATTGACCGAGCGAAGTGAGGTCTAAGATTCAAGTCGCAATTGACATTTCTCTTAATGTTTAAATGTTTATATGTTTATATGTTGCGCATTTACGGCGAAACGCGGTAATAGATTTTCATGAAATTTGACAGGTATGTTCCTTTTTTAATTGCGCGTCGACGTATATACAAGGTTTTTGAAAATTTTGCATTTCAAAGATAATGTAAAAGGAAAAAGGAGCCTCCTTCATACGCCAATATTAGAGTAAAAATCAGACTATAGAATTATTCATCATAAATCAGCTGACAAGTGATTACACAGATGTGTGGAGAAGCCAGTTTATGCTGTATTTCCATAAGGTCTATAGTTTCAATCTGGTACTTGTGGATGAGAATACTGCGTGAGGTCTACTGTTCACAGAACTACTAGTATTCACACTGAACAGGAGGAGAGAAACTCTTATTTTTTTAATCATTCAGAATTACACAACAAGAAAAGTTAAAGAAGAAAATTACACACAGGAAAAGTACCACAGGCTTATAAGCCCAAAACGGTTCCAATTCTAATTTATACAACAATCCAAATGTAGCTAGGTTATGTGTCACTTCAGCATTCTTCATTTACACACTCAATTATTTACAATTGAAACACACAAAAATCATTTTTAAAGAATGTAGATGGTAATGATACTGAAAACGCCTGAAAAAACACTGCGTTTGGTTTTGCCCTAGTTGAATGCAGCCAACCAATAGTGATTACATCTTTGAAACAAGAGTATCGAAAACTGTTCAAGCACCTTTCAAAAATGACGATGGAGTTAGAAGTTTAAAAAAGTCAGTCAAACCCTTGCTAAAACCGCTTGACAGTGCAGGCTTTCTTGAACAACATGACTCATCTCGGAAAACCGACAGATGCGTTGTCTGACTGGGGGAAAGCTGCTCAGCTCTTTCGGCTGAACGGTATTGAACGTTGCAAATTTGAGGGAGGGTGCAAGAGTTAAGAGCCAGCAGATGACAAATAATCCAAACGGTCCCTTCAACTAGCAGTTCCAATGAAATGGCAACATCTCACTATGCAATTATAGCCAGGATAAAAATAAGATAGCCTCATCACTGTTGAAAAATGGAATACTATGTGATGATAATAATAATACATAAATATACACAAATAATAGTACATCACAAGTTCACAACACGACTAAAAGTAGAGAAGATGATTGAGACCAAATTTTCACTGGTCTCCATTTCAATTAATTCCAAGGGCCGTTTGCACAGTAAAAGTTTCAACTGAATGTTTTAGTCTCAAAGTTAGCCATATCATAACAGACCATGGATATGGATTTGATCCAGTTCAAACTGGCTATAGTTTGTTATTATTCTATTTGTAAATCATTTGAAACATTACAGTTGTGTTGTGAGTGATGTTGTGGTACTTTTCCATAATTAAAACACTAATTTGAAAATGACAACCACTTTTTACTTTCCTTGCCCTATTACCATAGGTAAGGAAAGTATTGCTTTCCAAAAAAAATTAAGGTACTCCAATTTCTAGATTTCTATACGTTTCAAGGTCCTGTGTGTGTGTGTGTGTGTTGTGTGTGTGTGTGTGTGTGTGTGTGTGTGTGTGTTGTGTGTGTGTGTGTGTGTGTGTGTGTGTGTGTGTGTGTGTGTGTGTATATGTGTGAGTGTATGTGCGTCTGTGTACACGTTATCTCATCTCCCAATTAACGGAATGAATTGAATTTTGGAACTTAAGTTCCTTACACTATAAGGATCCGACACGAACAATTTCGATCAAATGCAATTCAAGATTGCGGCTAAAATGGCGAAAATGTTGTCAAAAACAGGGTTTTTCGCGATTCTCTCGAAAACGGCTCCAACGATTTGGATCAAATTCATACCTAAAATAGTCATTGATGAGCTCTATCAACTATCACAAGTCCCATATCTGTAAAAATTTCAGGAGCTGCGCGCCCATCTATGCAAAGTTTGATTTTAGATTCCCAATTATCAGTCTTCAGATAAAGTATAAACAAAAAATTAAAGTGGAAAAGATTGAGCATGAAAATCTCTACAATTAATGATCAGTAACATTTTCACCTAAAATTGAAAATAAGCTTGAAATTCGAGAAAATGTGATTATTCAATTGCAAACTGTTGGCAACTGTTGATTCTATTAAATCATTCACTATAAAGAGATAGCAGACCTCGTGTGTCTCTAGCGTTATACGAATAGTAGACTTGAGATGCGCGTGAGCACTAGCGTCAGGTGATCAATATTCATAACGGCAAGGAAAGTTGTGTGAGTGCGCCACACCAGATTTTTATTTTTTACTATAAAAAGTGGTTGACAATTTCAAATTAGTGTTTTCATTTGAAACATGTTTTTTGTATCAAATTGCAGAAGTGGGGAATTATTGAGTTTGTTACTATCACCACATCGATCTTCTTAATGATCGCCAAATGCTTCCAGTCTCAATACAGATCATATAGTGAGGTCCACGTTATAATGAACCTGAAGAAAGGTAGGAGAATAACGTTGTCGTTGTTTGTTACAACACTTGGTGTTTCATGACAATAAAGGATTCCTGATTTATTGAATGATTCTCTACCTTACTATAGCCTTCTATAGAGGATGGCTGATACCGGTATATACAGAGTGGGTGAAAAGTCCGAGAACGGCTTAATATCTCATACACAAAGGCTATTTGACAGTGGGTGAGATTGGGGATCCTACTCAAATTGAAAATACTACTTTACTATGTCTTCAAAAATCTGGTCCACCATCTTTGATCCGCCATATTGAATGCAACTTTTTTTTAATGGGAAGGTTGTCATGCGATACATGATTTCGATACGAAATTTCAAGAAAAATGAATGGTGAAAACCGCACATCGATATCTCAAACCGTTCAGAAGATATTCACAAATTAAAATAATTAATTACTATTTTATTTGTCAGTATTTTCAATTTGAGTAGAATCCCCAATCACATCCACCATCAAATTACCTTTGTGTATGAGATATTAAGCTGTTCTCGGACTTTTCACCCACCCTGTATATGATGTAATATAAACTGATCATTTTTGTTTAAAATAATTAATTATTATATTTTATTTGTCAGTATTTTCAATTTGAGTAGAATCCCCAATCACACCCACCATCAAATTACCTTTGTGTATGAGATATATTAAGCCGTTCTCGGACTTTTCACCCACTCTGTATATGATGTAATATAAATGATCATTTATGTTTAAAATAATTATTGTATTTTATTTGTCAATAAAATATATTTTTCAATGATAGAATAATACATTACCATAATAAAGATCAAATATTTTGTTAATTAATTATATTTCTACATTGTTTAAAAACGATATGGGACGTTGCAGAGGTAGACAATAATAGCGCTATCTGATTTGTCGAATGACAAGGACAGGAACATCGATGTTAATTGATTACTGCCATTATAACGTGTACCTCACTACAGTCTCCAAACAACGTTAGTAGACAGACGGGACAGAGCTTCGCTCTGGAGTACGAAAGCATAAAAAATTTATTACAAAAGAAGAAATTATAATACCATTCAAACAGAAATGTTCTATCTAATAACAGTAAATTGAGATTAATTCCCAGAGGAATACAAAAATTTCCCTCACAAAAGCCCAGTTGCACAAAAGCCGGTTAAATTTTAATCCTGATTAACTTCACGTGAACCAAATCAGAGAAGACCATTTCAAAAATATGGATCTACTGGAATTAATCAGGATTGAAAATAACCCGGCTTTTTTGCAAACGGCACTATGTACCTGATTGAATGATTACAAAGTTCAACAGCTGAGTCATAATTTTGTCACAGTCCCACACACAACATAAACTCGCTCACTCACTTCCATCACCAACAGACGACGAAATAATTATCATCAGATGTTTTTCCAAGGATGAATGATAATTATCCTTCTAATGTCCTTCAGCGGGTTTTCCCAGGGATGAGACCTAGTGCAATCGAATCTTTATATTATAAACCTACTATGTTCTGAATTTCGTGAGAATCGTTAGAGCCGTTTTCGAGATCCGGTGAAATACAATCATCATATAAACATCTAAACATCCAAACATTTAAACATATAAACAGAAGTTGTTCGTTTAATAGTATAGGATTCGCGGTGGTCAATAGTTTCATTCATGCAATATTGGAACTTTTACGGTGTGCATCACACCATGAAACATAGGCTACACGTTTCACGTAAAACCAGTTTCAAGTAGCAAAGTTTCCAGCATGTGTACCCCGAATAAATTATCCGCAGTGAAACAAACTTAGCATACTTTGCGCAGTCAGCTTGTACCGACTTATACCACAGAAGAAGGAACCCTGTTTTAGGAATACGTTTTTACTCAGTGCTTATACAAAGCAGCTGATGCTTGTTCAGAAGTGGTCACCGGCAATTAAGTTTCAAGATTCGAGTAAATCGAAGAGCAGTCAGTCAGGTGGTGCGGGCAGCTGGTGGCCCCTTGGCGAGCACCTGCTGACGGCTCTGTGGCTGCGGTTGCAGCTGCAGGTGTGTGTGTGGCTTGTGCCGTTTTGTCGCAACATTGGTCGACGTAATTATTGCATCCACAAAAAACCCAAGCAAAGATCAGAGATTGGCAATACTATCCCATGCTTGATAGAGCACATAAAACGAACTAAAATAGCTTCCACTAGTTGAAGACTGTTTCTTTCTGTCAACACAATGGCCCATATGAATAAAACCAGAGCAAATGCTCATGAGCAAGAGCATGGAGCATAAGGTCTAGCTCATGAGCAAAAGGTAGAACAAAAGCATTTGCTCATTTTTATGAATAAGCTGTACCTTATACTCTTACCTTATGCTCCTGAACTCTGGAGCAAATGCTCACGTATTTTAAAGATTTTCATCAGCTGATTCGCTTTTGTAGCCTTACTTTGTTTTTATAGCTCACGGAAGCGCTAAATATGCAAGTAGGGTGCACCGCTTGTGTTTGCGTCTTCTGCTCTGTTTTCTATTTATGAATAGAGTTTTAGGTTAGTTGAGTTTAGACTTTTGAAATAATAGCGTGAAAAAAAGTCATCTCTATAATAATCTTCAGCATATTCTTATAAATATCAATAGCTTCTTATAATCGTCTACACTCTCATCTTCTTAAATCTATTTCATATTTTGTGATGGCTATCTTTATAACAGGTAGCTTTCTTTTGTATTTATTCTTTTGTAGGGATAATAGTGATATATATCATGGTTGAATCTAAAAAGAGTTTTATAGTTCTCAACTATTGGTTGTGATCGTATCTGGTATAGTTTCCTCTACCTCATACGAATTAGTTGAGCCTTAGTTGAACTATGAGCAAAAGGTGACAAGCTGCTCTAGAGACTAACCTTTTTTGAAGCATTTGCTTGCTTCAAAGTTGAGCAAATGCTCTAGTTTATTCATACAATTTTGAGTATAAGCTTTTACTTTTGAGCAAATGCTCAAACTATTTTTTTGATGAGCATGAGCAAAAGGTTTTGCTCACGTTTATTCATAGAAAATAAAACAAATACTCCATATTTTAGAAGTATAAGCAAATGCTCAACTTTATTCATATGGCCCAATGTTCCAATTGTATTTGAGAGAGTATCAATTCAATTTGAGAAGATATCAGCTGTATTTGAGAATTGTAATTTTGTACCTGAGAAAACATCAGATGTAAATTAGAACTTTAAATTTTATTTCAGAAGTAATCACATTCAGAATAGTAATCTGTATTTACATTCATTCATCATTCAGAACATCAGCTGAGGCTATTTGTGAGTTATCACACAGACAGTGCTTTATGCGCTGACACATGATTTCAGCTGGTTAATTTGCAACATAATTTACAGCTTTTACATCAACAAACTGAGACTGGTTTGAGATGATATCAATGTGAGATTTTCTATTACTTTCCTTGCCCTATTACCATATGTAAGGAAAGTATGCTTTCCGAAAAATTAAGGTATCCCAATTTCTAAATTTCTATACGTTTCAAGGTCCCCTGAGTCCAAAAAGGGGTTCTCCTCCTTCTTCTTGTTCTTCCTCTTCTCCTCCTCGTCCTCCTCCTCCACCTTTCTTCTTCTTCTCTTCCGTCTTCTTCTTCTTCTTCTTCTTCTTCTTCTTCTTCTTCTTCTCTCCTTCTTCTTCTTCTTCTTCTTCTTCTTCTTCTTCTTCTTCTTCTTCTTCTTCTCTCCTTCTTCTTCTTCTTCTTCTTCTTCTCCATTCAGGATTTTGGCGGAATCATGTATCGATTACAAATTGACGAGTTGAATATGCTTCTTTTCAAGACCATTCTTAGTTTCTATCTTCAGGAACTTTTTCACTTACTAACTTTATCATTCGGGATTCGAGAAAGTTTTCTCTCATAACCTGAAGAACTTAAAATAATTCCTTTAATAAATCTTTCCAACCATAAATCTCATAACCTGAAGTAACTCAAAAAATTGTCTTTTCTCTTCAACTACAATTTTTAATCCACACTTTACGATTCCACGAGATCTGATGGAATTAGTTGAGCCTAGTTGAACTATGAGCAAAAGGTGACAAGCTGCTCTAGAGACTAACCTTTTTTGAAGCATTTGCTTGCTTCAAAGTTGAGCAAATGCTCTAGTTTATTCATACAATTTTGAGTATAAGCTTTTACTTTTGAGCAAATGCTCAAACTATTTTTTTGATGAGCATGAGCAAAAGGTTTTGCTCACGTTTATTCATAGAAAATAAAACAAATACTCCATATTTTAGAAGTATAAGCAAATGCTCAACTTTATTCATATGGCCCAATGTTCCAATTGTATTTGAGAGAGTATCAATTCAATTTGAGAAGATATCAGCTGTATTTGAGAATTGTAATTTTGTACCTGAGAAAACATCAGATGTAAATTAGAACTTTAAATTTTATTTCAGAAGTAATCACATTCAGAATAGTAATCTGTATTTACATTCATTCATCATTCAGAACATCAGCTGAGGCTATTTGTGAGTTATCACACAGACAGTGCTTTATGCGCTGACACATGATTTCAGCTGGTTAATTTGCAACATAATTTACAGCTTTTACATCAACAAACTGAGACTGGTTTGAGATGATATCAATGTGAGATTTTCTATTACTTTCCTTGCCCTATTACCATATGTAAGGAAAGTATGCTTTCCGAAAAATTAAGGTATCCCAATTTCTAAATTTCTATACGTTTCAAGGTCCCCTGAGTCCAAAAAGGGGTTCTCCTCCTTCTTCTTGTTCTTCCTCTTCTCCTCCTCGTCCTCCTCCTCCACCTTTCTTCTTCTTCTCTTCCGTCTTCTTCTTCTTCTTTCTTCTTCTTCTTCTTCTTCCTCCTCCTTCTTCTTCTTCTTCTTCTTCTTCTCCATTCCAGGATTTTGGCGGAATCATGTCTCGATTACAAATTGACGAGTTGAATATGCTTCTTTTCAAGACCATTCTTAGTTTCTATCTTCAGGAACTTTTTCACTTACTAACTTTATCATTCGGGATTCGAGAAAGTTTTCTCTCATAACCTGAAGAAACTTAAAATAATTCCTTTAATAACTCTTTCCAACCATAAATCTCATAACCTGAAGTAACTCAAAAAATTGTCTTTTCTCTTCAACTACAATTTTTAATCCACACTTTACGATTCCACGAGATTCTGATGGAATAAATTGAGATTGAATATGAAGTTTCTTCAAACAAGAAGTATCATTCTTGTTTCTCAGATCAAAATCTTAACCTAAATACGGATATTTAATCAAATATTGCAGAGAACATTGTGAAGAGAATCCTATTATCAAATTAGAGGTACACGTGCACAAGAGCTTACATTTGTCAAAAAATACCATGATCGCATTAAATACGAGTTAACAATGAAATTGCGTGGGGGAACAGAGAACAATACAGACTTGAACTGACATACATAACGCTATGAAGTAATGCCATAGAGTAGAGATACCTTGATTATTTGTCTCTGGTAAAGGTCCGCAATGGAAGATGAAAGCCCTACTTGAGGTACAGAACCTCTGTGTATCATCTTAAATGATACAGAACAATACTAAAGTGATACACCGACAACATACATCAACTTTAATGATACGAAAATTTTGAGATCTGATACAGAACTTCTGTGTATCATCTTAAATGATACAGAACAGTACTAAAATGATACACATACAACATACATCAGCTTTAATGATACGAAAATTTTGAGATCTGATACAGAACCTCTGTGTATCTCTTAAATGATACAGAACAGTACTAAAATGATACACATAACATACATCAGCATTAATGATACGAAAATTTTGAGATCTGATACAGAACCTCTGTGTATCATCTTAAATGATACAGAACAATACTAAAGTGATACACATACAACATACATCATCTTTAATTATACGAAAATTATGAGAACTGATACAACTTCTGTGTATCATCTTAAATGATACAGAACAGTACTAAAATGATACACATACAACATACATCAGCTTTAATGATACGAAAATTTTGAGATCTGATATAGAACCTCTGTGTATCATCTTAAATGATACAGAACAGTACTAAAATGATACACATACACATACACAGCTTTAATGATACGAAAATTTTTAGATCTGATACAGAACTTCTGTGTATCATCTTAAATGATACACAGCTAGTGAGAACTGATACGGAACTTCTGTGTATCATCTTAAATGATACGGAACAGTACTAAAATGATACACATACAACATACATCAGCATTAATGATACGAAAATTTTAAGATCTGATACAGAACCTCTGGTATCATCTTAAATGATACAGAACAGTACTGAAATGATACACATACAACATACATCAGCTTTAATGATACGAAAATTTTGAGATCTGATACAGAACTTCTGTGTATCATCTTAAATGATACAGACAGTACTAAATGATAACACATACAACATACATCCGCTTTAATGATACGAAAATTTTTAGATCTGATACAGAACCTCTGTGTATCATCTTGAATGAACAGAACAGTACTAAAAGATACACATACAACATACATCAGCTTTAATGATTACGAAAATTTTGAGATCTGATACAGAACTTCTGGTATCATCTTAAATTATACACAGCTAGTGAGAACTGATACGGACTTCTGTGTATCATCTTAAATGATACACAGCTTCTGAGATCTGATACGGTACTTATGTGTAATCTTAAATGATACAGAACTTCAGAGAACTGATACAGAGCTTCTGTGTATCATTTTAATGATACAAACTTCTAAGTACTGACACCAGGGTGGCCACCCATTTTAAAATAAAAAAATCATGAGTAATACCGGTTTTCCAGAGTAAAATTTCAAATTTTCCAGGTAGAGCATCCGCGGTATTTGGAAATCTTCAGTTTGATCTTCCACGGCGAATCGCGAGTACGTATTTAAAATTTCAAATATATATTGATAATTTTTGACACTACAGTCTATTTTTTTAAATACGTTCTAAGTTCTTTTAACTACTCATGTGTGTGGAGTGCTTTCGGACAGGGTCCATTTTCAACGCACGGTGAGTAGTTGAAAAACGGAAAATTCTTCACAAAATAAACTACAGTGTCAAAGTTATCAATACATTTGTACATTTATTATGTATTCTGAGTCATACTTTACTAATGAAGCTTATAAGAACTGATACAGAACTTCTGTCTATCATCTAAAATGATACACAACTTCTGAGAACTGATACAGAATTTCTTTGTGAATCTTGAATGATACTGAACTTCTAAAAAGTGATACAGAACTTCTATTCATCATCATAATTATAAACAAGTTCTGAGAACTGATACAGAACATTATGTGTATCATCTTAAATAATACACAACTTCTGAGAAATGATACGGAACTTCTGTGTAAATCTTAAATGATACAGAACTTCTCATTCATCATTTATTTATTGTTCAAAATACTACAATCATAATAAAATTAAGACATTGAAGGAAAAACTAGGCTGAGCCGGTACTTTTTCTCTACAAAAATTTTGATAAAAAGTTAATATTGTCCAAAGTTTGAGGTTATGATATCACACCTGCTTCGTCCAGGAGTACCGTAATGATTTGAAGATTTTGAATTTTGAAGGTTGACATAATACTTTAAATGAATCACAGAATGTATCACAATGAATAAGAAAACTTTAAGAGATATTGCACTTATTAGAAAAATTTGAATACAAAATTACAAACCTACCCACTATTAGCCTAGTAATTACAGATGTTATTTTTTTTTATAAATGTTATTTATAAATGATACACCACTTCTGAGAAGTGATCCAGACTTCTGTGTAAATCTTAAATCAAAAAAAAAAAAAAAAAAGATTTTATTTCAAAGAAACATAATAAAAACAAATTCCAGCTGTACAAAATAATCATACACTTTACAATGAATAAGGTACACTGAAAGAGTCTTAAATTAATACAAATTAATATGAATAGGAAATAAAATTTTCGCATAGGCATTGCTGCCTGTGTGCGAAAATGAGTCCAAGGTAGGTATCTTTATTGGTTACTCTTGTACATATATACTTATTACTTATCAACTTATTATTTTTTACTCATTTACTAAACTACAAAAATGATAAAAAATTAAATGAAGGAAAGAAATAAGCCCCAATCCCCACCGTTCCCTATCAAAATGTATTCGTAAATATGTAGTAATTTTACATATATAAATATAATAAAATGGTACAGTAATAATTATATTATATATGTATTAATAATAAAATAATTATTCCTATTTAAGCTGTACTAAAAATGAATCACCTGCCCACTCTATCCCAGTCCCGATTACCCCCAAACCCCGACCCAATTGCAGAAGAAGAAACACAGAAAAAACTCGGCGAAACACATTCACACAAACACACACACACACACACACACACACACCACACACACACACACACACAACAACACACACACACCACACACACACACACACATGAAGCTCAATAGATTATTTGATTGAAAAAAAACTATTTAAAATATTTTTAAGATTGTTTAATAACAATATTATTTTTAAGACTAAACTGAATTCATCTAGATTACAATCTAGAATCTGTACTCCGAAGTGATCAATCTCTCACAGCACTCATCTCTTCCAATACTCGAAATCCACCTTTTGACAGCTATTTTAAATGAAGATATCGTATAGTTGGCGAAATCCGCTGGAGCTATTGGAAGATGTTTCACCAAAACGTGAGCTATATAGTAGGAGTTGGTAATAAATATAGTTCTATTTACTCTAGGCATTTGAATATATACTGTACTGCTCTCCTAGTTGCATGACTATGTGTAATGGTATTGAATATGCTAGCATGATTCCTGAATATGTACGATATGTTAGATCTGATACAGAACCTCTGTGTATCATCTTAAATGATACAGAACAGTACTAAAATGATACACATACAACATACATCAGCTTTAATGATACGAAAATTTTTAGATCTGATACAGAACTTCTGTGTATCATCTTAAATGATACACAGCTAGTGAGAACTGATACGGAACTTCTGTGTATCATCTTAAATGATACGGAACAGTACTAAAATGATACACATACAACATACATCAGCATTAATGATACGAAAATTTTAAGATCTGATACAGAACCTCTGTGTTCATCTTAAATGATACAGAACAGTACTAAAATGATACCACATACAACATACATCAGCTTCAATGATACGAAAATTTTGAGATCTGATACAGAACTTCTGTGTATCATCTTAAATGATACAGAACAGTACTAAAAGATACACATACAACATACATCCGCTTTAATGATACGAAAATTTTTAGATCTGATACAGAACCTCTGTGTATCATCTTGAATGAAACAGAACAGTACTAAAATGATACACATACAACATACATCAGCTTTAATGATACGAAAATTTTGAGATCTGATACAGAACTTCTGTGTATCATCTTAAATTATACACAGCTAGTGAGAACTGATACGGAACTTCTGTGTATCATCTTAAATGATACACAGCTTCTGAGATCTGATACGGTACTTATGTGTAAATCTTAAATGATACAGAACTTCAGAGAACTGATACAGAGCTTCTGTGTATCATTTTAAATGATACACAACTTCTAAGTACTGACACCAGGGTGGCCACCCATTTTAAAATAAAAAAATCATGAGTAATACCCGGTTTTCCAGAGTAAAATTTCAAATTTTCCAGGTAGAGCATCCGCGGTATTTGGAAATCTTCAGTTTGATCTTCCACGGCGAATCGCGAGTAACGTATTTAAAATTTCAAATATATATTGATAATTTTGACACTACAGTCTATTTTTTTTAAATACGTTCTAAGTTCTTTTAACTACTCATGTGTGTGGAGTGCTTTCGGACAGGGTCCATTTTCAACGCACGGTGAGTAGTTGAAAAACGGAAAATTCTTCACAAAAAAACTACAGTGTCAAAGTTATCAATACATTGTACATTTATTATGTATTCTGAGTCATACTTTTACTAATGAAGCTTATAAGACTGATACAGAACTTCTGTCTATCATCTAAATGATACACAACTGCTGAACTGATACAGAATTTCTTTGTGAATCTTGAATGATACTGAACTTCTAAAAAGTGATACAGAACTTCTATTCATCATCATAAATTATAAACAAGTTCTGAGAACTGATACAGAACATTATGTGTATCATCTTAAATAATACACAACTTCTGAGAAATGATACGGAACTTCTGTGTAAATCTTAAATGATACAGAACTTCTCATTCATTCATTTATTATTGTTCAAAATACTACAATCATAATAAAATTAAGACATTGAAGGAAAAACTAGGCTGAGCCGGTACTTTTTCTCTACAAAAATTTTGATAAAAAGTTAATATTGTCCAAAGTTTGAGGTTATGATATCACACCTGCTTCGTCCAGGAGTACCGTAATGATTTGAAGATTTTGAATTTTGAAGGTTGAATAATACTTTAAATGAATCACAGAATGTATCACAATGAATAAGAAAACTTTAAGAGATATTGCACTTATAGAAAAATTTGAATACAAAATTACAAACCTACCCACTATTAGCCTAGTAAGTTACAGATGTTATTTTTTTTTTATAAATGTTATTATAAATGATACACCACTTCTGAGAAGTGATCCAGAACTTTGTGTAATCTTAAATCAAAAAAAAAAAAAAAGATTTTATTTCAAAGAAACATAATAAAAAACAAATTCCAGCTGTACAAAATAATCATACACTTTACAATGAATAAGGTACACTGAAAAGAGTCTTAAATTAAATACAAATTAATATGAATAGGAAATAAAATTTTCGCATAGGCATTGCTGCCTGTGTGCGAAAATGAGTCCAAGGTAGGTATCTTTATTGGTACTGTGTACAATATATATTATTAACTTATCAACTTATTATTTTTTACTCATTTACTAATAACTACAAAAATGATAAAAAATTAAATGAAGGAAAGAAATAAGCCCCAATCCCCAACCGTTCCTATCAAAAATTGTATTCGTAAATATGTAGTAATTTTACATATATAAATATATATAAAATGGTACAGTAATAATTATATATTATATGTATTAATAAATAAAATAATTATTCCTATTTAAGCTGTACTAAAAATGAATCACCTGCCCATCTATCCCAGTCCCGATTAACCCCCAAACCCCGACCCCATTGCAGAAGAAGAAACACAGAAAAAACTCGGCGAAACACATTCACACAAACACACACACACACACACACCACACACACACACACACACACACACACACACACACACACATGAAGCCTCAATAGGATTATTTTGATTGAAAAAAAACTATTTAATATTTTTTAAGATTGTTTAATAACAATATTATTTTTAAGACTAAACTGAATTCATCTAGATACAATCTAGAATCTGTACTCCGAAGTGATCAATCTCTCACAGCACTCATCTCTTCCAATACTCGAAATCCACCTTTTGACAGCTATTTTAAATGAAGATATCGTATAGTTGGCGAAATCCGCTGGAGCTATGGAAGAGGTTTCACCAAAACGTGAGCTATATAGTAGGAGTTGGTAATAATATAGTTCTATTTACTCTAGGCATTTGAATATATACTGTACTGCTCTCCTAGTTGCATGACTATGTGTAATGGTATTGAATATGCTAGCATGATTCCTGAATATGTACGATGCCAAGGTTCTAACATATAATTGTCTGACATCAAGCACCTTCATATCCTCAAACACTGCGTTGGAGGGTAATCTCGACGCCTTCCAAGTGAAGATTTTATTATAAGTTTCTGGGTGGTGAATAGTGGGTTCAAAATAGATCTGTATCCTCCTCCATAAGCTAGAATTCCCCCTTCAATAATGGACTGTACAAACGCATAGTAGATTGTTTGGAGTTCATTCCTATTCAGATATTCTCTGAGTTGCCGAAAAACATAAATCATTTTTCTCAGTCTACTGTTCAGATAAGCAACATGTGCAGTCCAATTAAGTCTGTTATAAATGATACAGAACTTCTAGAAACTGGTACAGAACTTCTGAGTATCATCTTTAATGATACACAACTTCTGCGTATCATCTTAAATGAGACACAACTTCTGAGAGCTGATACAGGACTTCTGCGTATCATCTTAAATGATACACAACTTCTGAGAGCTGATACAGGACTTCTGCGTATCATCTTAAATGATACACAACTTCTGAGAACTGATACATAACTTCTGCGTATCATTTAAAATGATACAGAACTCTGCGTATCTCTTAATGATACAGAACTTCTGGAAACTCGTACAGTGTACCTTCTATTACAATGGAGCTGAAACCAGAAGCGTATTACAAAAGATAATGATTGTGCATGGAAGTCGGAAGACGAGACGAGCAATGATACCGCACTCTCGATTTCATGGCGACAGAGAGGGGAATAATTCACGACAGGAAAGAGGAAAGGGGTAAGAGATGACAACAACAAAGATCACCCCGGTGAAGCAAAGGAATTGCGGTTCACTGGTCCGCCAAAATCCAATGTTTTGTCTCTAAACTGCGCTTCCATTATTCCATGGTCACAGTCGGATAGTGAAGTCCACGTTATAATAGCAATGGAGAAAGATAGGACAACAGCGGTGCCGATTCTCTGCCTTGCTACTGTCTTCTATTGAGGATAGCTGATACTGGTTTAATGAAATAATGGAATATAACTGTTAATTCTTGTTAAAATAATTATATTCAATTCAGTATAATCTATTTCTACTATAGTGAGGTCCACGTTATAATGGCAGTGGGGAAAGATGGGACAACAGCGTTGCCGATTCTCTGCCTTGTCACTGCCTTCTATAGAGGATACCGGAGAATCCAAGGATTTATTTAGCGTATGGCATATACACAACAAATATATAGCTAATGAGTGTCAAATGCCTACATAATATACACTGTATATTTCCAAATTCTTTGAGATGTTGTGTAGTTTTCGGACAGGAGAACATAAGTTTGTCTGACCGCCATTATTTGCTAGTCCATTTAGCGTTACCCAATGTTCACCATGGAGGCGAACTAGCGTTACACATAATTAAGTTAAAAATCTGATTGCTGAAACAATTTTGAAGTTAAAGAAGGTTGAGACTCAATTTTCAATTTTCACAGAAAAAAAACATTTTCAAAATCATCTTCATCATTACCAATGTCAAAAATTGCTTCAAATTGTAATTTATCACATAAAAACTATCCAAATATAGAATTGTAGAAAATAATTAACTATTCATTCTTGTATGCAATTACCAATTATATTTTATTCGTCACGAAACTATACACTTTTCAATGATTTAATAAAAATTCTCATTTTTGAGATAAACTATTTTGTTAATAAATTATAATTCTACATTGCTTAGAAACGATCTGGCGATCTTGCCACTGATTCTGGTAGGCCTATATCTGATGTAATATTAACTGTTCATTCCTGTATAGAATGATCATATATTATTCGTCAAAAAAATATATTTTTCAATGATTCATTATCAATTTTCATAATTATTGAGATCAAACATATTTTGTTAATCAATTATATTTCACATTGTTTACAAATGATCTGGCTACATTGCGGATCTAGAAAAGGATAGCGCTATCTGCTTTGTCGAATGATAGACAAGGATAGCAACACCAATGTTGACCAAATACTGCCATTGTAACGTGGACCTCACTATAGGACCTGAGCGCTATTTCCGGTCTCTGCTATTACCAAACCGTGTCGACGCTGGGAAAGCTTCTGCCATTTTTTCTCTGTGATTGAAAAACATTTCAGACCACGTGCCCAGGCTACCTAATCAAGTATCATTGATCGCCAACGAAACTTTCCTCGCACCCTCCACAAACTCTCCTTTTCCTACAGAGAGGTCCACGTTATAAAGTCCAGCACCTGATAAATATTGGTTTGCTATCTTTGTCTGTCATTAAACAATGCACATAGCTCTATCCTTTTCTAGCTCTGCACCGTTGTCAAATCGTTTGTAGGCTATGAGAGAATAAATTGAACTACCAGAGAATTCAATCCCAATTACGAGAATGTATTATCCTCCACCATACAAAAAACAATCTTCACAATAAAACAAAATATCCATTTTCTCTGCCTCCACCTACTGTCTTAAGTACTTTCTTTACTTCTTGGAACATATTTAATTTCTAATTAATTTATTAATTCAAGCCATCTAAATTCAAAATTTATAGTTTTAATGTTTATTTTGGACTAAAATTTTATAAAAATTGTACACGTGAAATTCTACCTTCTTTGACTTTGTCACCTATAAATTTGGAAGAAAAATAGCACCTTATTATTATTTCATCTTTCAATGTTATGCATTAGTGTCATTTGCATTGCAAATAAATAAATAAAATTAGTAAATTATAAATAATAGTAAAGGATCACTTTTTGCACTGGGAACTACATAGTGAGGTCCACGTTATAATGGCAGTGTTTGATTAGCAATGGTATTGCTATCCTTGTCTATCACTCAACAAAGCGGATAGCGCTATCTCTTTCTCTGCTTGCTCTGTTGCCAGATCGTCTTTTTAACAATGGTAGAATTAATAATCAATAAACAAAATATTTCATCTTAATTATGAAAATTCATTATGAAATATAGAAAATTTCTGCTTAATAAAATATAATTGATTATTTTAAACTAGAATGAACAGTTAGATTACATCAATAAACCTTATCAGCTACTTTTGTGTAGTTGAGAAGTTGATATTGTGGTAATATTCATATTAAATAAAAACACTAGAAATTGTCAAAAAACCACATATTTATTGATACTTAGAAAGACCGTTTCGGTTGTTACACCATTGTCACTCTCTGAAAACCAAGAGTTAACCATTGAGAACCGATAGCATAAGTAGATATCCCATGGTATAGGGCGTTTAGTCGCAACTTTTACTGTTATCCCCACGCGATAGTTCACGTAGTTCTTTCCTATGCAGCTGTGTGACGCTGTTAGTCTCTCAAATTGTGCGTTCATACACTATCACCCCAACAAAACAGTAAACTTGACAATAATCGACAGTAATCGGCTTGAGATAACCTAAAAGTTGCGACATAAATTCCCTATACCATGGGATATCTACTACGCTATTGTTTCTCTATGGTTTAAACTCTCCAGAGAGAGAAACGAGTTTATCAGAGATTGGAATGGTTTAACAACCGAAACCGGTCTTCTGAGTAGCAATAAATCTGTGGTGTTTGATAATTTTTATATAATTTATCAGCTACCGTCTATAGAAGGCATTGACAAACAGAGGATCGGCAATGTTGTTTGCTGCTCTTCCTCCACAGCCATAATACGTGAACCTTATAACTATAATTCCGAAATCCTTAAGGCTGTGCAAAGGCTAAAAATAAACTTTCT